>NW_012130152.1:342133-343528 GCF_000143395.1 Atta cephalotes
ATATTGCGATGGAGATGACACAGGTGTTAAATATTTTTTACTATGTTAAACGAAGATGTTAAGAAAGACTAATTTTGGCCTAGAAGTGAGACCTAGATTGGTATGTTGGGAACTATGGTCGATATTCATAGTCAAGTCTTATTTCAAGACCATCTTAAGTAATGTTTTAAGACGTTAATGCAGCCTTCTGATTGGTTCGTGAGTTCTTAAGACATACTTAAGATGGTCTTGAATATAAGATCTGACTATGAATATTGGTATATGACTACGTTTACACTGTACATTTAGGCCGCGGCCATAGAGTATAGAGAATAGGAGATCGATGACTCCTCCGAGTTTATTAGGAATAGATCGAAGGATAACATAGGCAAATAAGAATCATTATTCAGGTTGAATGGTGGGTAGGTGTAACTGAAGGATTTGCTGGGATAAAATTATCAGGGTCTCTAAATATATAAGGATATTGAAGAATAATAAGAAGAAAAAGAGAAAGTATTACATGGACGAGGCTGTCAAAAAGCATGGTAAAAAGTAATTGCCTAAATTAGTTCGATCACTTTCGTTCCACGACACCAAAGGTTCTGTATTTTCAAATAAAGTGAAAATTACAAAAGTGGGCAATTTACTAGGTGTTGACCAATGAATTATCAATATTCTAGTAAATTCGCTCACTTTTGTAATTTTCACCTCGTTTCAAGATATAATCGATTCCCTAGAATTCCTCTAGTAAGAGTTAAAACATAAGAGCGGAAGGATGCCGGATGCTGGAACAGCACAATTTGACAGTTAATAGTTCGATTTCCCATTTGCGCATTCTACACCATGAAACAATTGCTCACACCAATTCACAGCTTCACTACCACATTGAAAGTATTTGCAAATGACGGCATTTAAAAAACTGTGTTGCAAGCGGATTGGAATTCGCATGGCTGTGCCCAATGTGATGCCAAGCGTATCTGGGCGCCGGCAATGACTAACTAATGGCAAAGGACAATTGGCGGGAAATCATTAAGTTTGCAAAGAAATGTTACTCACTGTTGAATTTGATTCAAATAAAGCGATTTAATATAAATTTAAATATAATATTTAAAACGTACGAATTAAAAGAGTAGAGATGTTATTACGTGACGGCTCGGATATCGGTATCGCATTACTAGGTTAGAATACGAGAAACTAGAAAATCTACAATATAAGCATTTATCTAACGACGCGAGCAATTACCTAATGACATGAGCAGTAACTGATTTCGTAATGAACATAAAGGGATGATTAATTTTATCAAGCACTAACTTAAAATTTATCGCTGAAGCTTATAAAAGATCCGCACGCAGAACGCCATGACACCAGACAGAGAGAGAGAGAGAGAGAGAGAGAGAGAGAGAGAGAGAGAGAGAA
>NW_012130152.1:344926-345762 GCF_000143395.1 Atta cephalotes
GAGAGAGAGAGAGAGAAACCGGAAAAAAGAACTGACTCGAGCGCCGCAACTAACGCTGCAACGCCATTAGTATTTTGCGGTTGTAGCTCCAGCACATTAGTGCGATGTTAATCGCGCGCAATATCTAGTGACAGTATATCTTCAGAATGAGAATACGGTAAATATACTCTCATTATATCGTGTGTCGATGTTAATCGCGCGCGACGAACATCACGCTTGATGCCAAGATTTTTTGCCATACTTAAATGGAACGCGATATGTGTAGTGTGTATCATGTGTACAACTTTTAATATTAACCTTAAAAGATTAAAATTTTTTTATTGAAAATAATAAAAAATCTTAATATGAAATTATTTTCTTATTTGTTCTTATAATATAAATATAAATTATATAAATATAATTATATAAATATAAATTAATATAAATTATATTAAAAATATATAATACTTGTCATTGTAATTTTTTATTAACATTCGTCGACACAAGTAATTCTATATATTGAAAACAGAATAAAATGATGGAAATTGGTTTGCGGTTGTATTTTAATATCACTTAATTCATTAAAATCACACTTGACAGACTCGAAATACTCTGATTCTCCTCTCGAGCAGAGGCGAAGTGTGATTGAGTTAAACAAAATTGTAAATGAAAAGCGACGTTTACATGTGTCGATTTGTGTCAAATGTGTCTCCTAAAAGGAAAGCAGCCAAATAGTAGCGCTACTCCTAATTTTATGTTGACCAAAATGGAGTGCGCATGCGTGAAATAAGTAAGTTCTTCGTCTCATTTCCTTTTTTATTGCTTTCATTCTTTCTCTCTCTTTTCTCTCTCTCTCT
>NW_012130152.1:345782-350654 GCF_000143395.1 Atta cephalotes
TCTTTCTATTCTTTCTCTCTCTTCTCTCTCTCTCTCTCTCTCTCTCTCTCTCTTTCTCTCTCTCTCTATTTCAATGTTCCACTTAAACATTCATTTCATGTCTTTCAAGCATACATGGTTCTGAATAGAAATTTAGAAGGAAGTATTACGTATATTGTCCATTTGATGAAATGTGTGAGAAACCTCAAGAGATTGATCTAATTTTTGTGAAAAAGTGAAAAGTAAATAAAAGTTTATTCGTGTCGCATGCTCTAATATGCTTCAATATGTTTCTATAATAGCACTTACTCACTTCAACGAATTAGACTGCTATGTGAATAAATCTAGTGAGTTTGCGAGGAATTTTAACAGTGAATTTTAAGAGTGAAAAAAGAATGAAAAGAAAAAGAAGTTTAGGTGATAACTATGACAACGCTGGCAACATGAGCAACTTACTTATTTCATGCATGCGCACTCCATTTTGACCAACATTAACAAAAGTCGACAGAGTTGCGTTACTGTATATACTATATATATCATGCTTTGCACTCAGCAACCTGCATAGTGGCCGAGTCACACCTTGAGAAGAATTGGCAGCTGTTATATTATTATAATAACGATCTTTCTTTTGCAAAATTTATTTTAAGTAAGTTAAATTTTAATTATTTCTTTTTTTTAATTGAAATATGAACGAAATAGAAAACTTACGACAAAGAGTCATAGAGCTCGAAAACGAGCTGCAAGAAAAGAAAGATAAAAATGTGACAGTAACAAGGGGAAAGATCGAACATATGTCAGATGAAGTGGTGGATTCGAATCCATATAGGTAAGTTTCAAAATGTTTGTCGTCACCGTTTATTATTTTAGTATGTACAAAATTAGAGGGTTAGGTACTATTTATTACTAGTTATTTTATGTATCTCGTTACCGTCACTGATACTTACAATTAAAAAATAATAATATATGCTTTGCAACAAGTGACACAGATGACACAGTGTAACACATGGTCTATTTTCTGTTCTTGCACCCGACTGCTCTAGAACTCTCTCGCTTTCGATACATATCAAACGTATATCTATCTCACTTTAAACTCTAAAAGTTCAACCACAAAAAACAGACCTACAGTGAATCATTACATCCTTGTTTACCACTGTTAAATAAAGATGAAATAATCATTGTGCTAACCGTGTTGCTTGCTGGAAAGCACTCAGAATTTTTTATTTTTTTATAATGTTATTAAAGTAAGATATATAGATTTAAAAATTATATTGGCTACATTTTACACAACTCAATTTACATCAAAGTTACTACATCGATGTTAGGAAACTAGCCAATACAGTCATTCCATTCTTCAGAAAAATAATAACTTGATGATTGACCAGTTTGATAATATCGATGTTATAAATTAATAACTTCGGCATAAATCAAGCTGTATAAACATAGTCATAATTTAATAATTACTGTTAACTTTTCTTTATATTACTTATCTAATAACTTCTATAATTCTACTTTATATTGATATTTTTATTCTTTAAAGGTTTTTCTTTACAAAGGCAAATTTTATTAAAAAGTTTTATTAAACATTGGTTTTTAAACGTTAATGTCATTATTGAGAGTACATTCTAATATTTATTGTCAATATTGAAAGTTTATAATTCACATTATCCAAACTAACAAAGACTCCTTATAAATCAAAGAACTGGAAAGGATGCGGGCAGAAGATGTCGCGCAAATAATATATCTATGAAGTGTGAAACTTCTTCACTAAAACGCGCTTACATGTTTCGGCTCACTTTTGAGCCCTCCTCAGAGACACAAACTAACATAAATAAATGCAGCAGCCTTCAAGCAGTGCAGCCTTCATGGTTCACTGTTCCTTTCGTTCATGGAATTACTGAGAAATTAAACAGATTGAATGCAAGTATATGAGGATATCGTTTTATAATAGTAATAAATTACGAGAATTTATTAGGGTGCATAAGGACTCTTTATTGCGTAACAAAAAGTTGAATGTTATTTATAAGATCTTTGTAAGAGTTGCAAGTTATGTGGGACAGATGTATAGACAGCTGAAGTCAAGAATCACTGAGTGTAAGAATCACATCCAATAGAACACTTCTACTCGTAATGTCATAACGGAGCATCGGTTACAAGAAAGCCATGATTTCTATTGGAAACAACGTTACAATACTGGACGAGGAGTCTCATTATAAGAAGAGATTGATTTCGGAGATGATATTCATCAGGAGACGAACGCATGGACTCAACTTGCAGATGATGGAGAAGCTTCCCAAGGCCTTCCGATCATACACAAGCTATAAAGGCTAGAGTTGTTGTCTAATCAATCAATGTCGTTCGTACGCAATAATAAGTCTTTCTGACGTGATTTTTGATTACTTTCTAACTTCCATTTTCATGGAATTGATTAGCGTTTTAAATTTTTCCATTTGTAATCTTGACTAATACTACTAGCTAAAACTGGAAGTAACACACTGTGTCTGATACTGGATTGGCCAAAATATCAAGAACCGGTTTTTGAATAATTCATAATAATGTTTGCGATATAGTTCGTGATTTGTTGAGCATCCTTATTTTTGGAATAATTAATTATAATCTTAAAGTTTTTTTTGATAAAAGTTTTTCATATTCTCTATTCCGATATTCCCATCATTTTCTTTTCATTCATTTTTCTTTTTTCTTTTTCTTTCACTTTTTTTAGGTTTAATTTTGGCATTTAAATTCTTGAGGTAGATATCGCTCACTATGACAGGATAATTTTTATTTACAATTTATTTATGTTACTTTGTGTTGTCTCTGAAGAGGGCTCAAAAGTAAGCCGAAACATGTAAACACGTTTTAGAATAAAGAAATTTCATACTTCATAGATATATTATTTGCGCGATGTCTTGCGCTTGACTCCTACTGCCTATATCCTTTCCAGTTCACATTATTATTATATATACATATTATATATTATATATACATATTATATATACATACTACAGATTTTCAATATTGATAGTGACTCAAAATATAGTCCAAGGATGCTACTCATAATTCTTTAAGGGCCTTAGCAGAAATCTGGCTTATTATTTTAAGACAGTGTCTTATGACTTAAATCTTATTTTTAGTAACGCACAAGAATTATCTTATGACTTATGTTTTAAGAGCCTTCTACAATAAGCCATTAGTCATAAATCAGAAGTCAGAAGCTGGAAATTAATCAGTTACAATCGTCAATTTCCAGCTTCTGACTTATGATTAATTATTACAGAGGCTTATTGTAGAAGGTCCATTAAAATTGTAAGTCAATCTTTCTGCTACAGCCCTATGAATTGATTATGAATATAACTGGCCTAGAGCATAAAGCATATTTTTCTCAATATTTAAATTTCAATTTTAATAAAATATTTCTATCCAATCTTTTATTAAAAGAGATGTATAAAAGAGAATTTTCTGAGTTTTATAAATTTGTATTTACTTTCTAATATCTTGCAGCCGATTGATGGCATTAAAACGTATGGGTATCATTGAAAATTATGAAAAAATACAAGAATTAACGATAGCTATAGTTGGAATTGGTGGTGTTGGTAGTGTAACAGCAGAAATGTTAACAAGATGCGGTATCGGAAAGGTAGGAATATGATAATAACATAGATTATGTGTTAAATGAATCATTTAATGTTTTACTATATGTTTCAGTTGATACTGTTTGATTATGATAGTGTAGAACTTGCAAATATGAATAGATTATTTTTTCAACCACATCAAACAGGCCAGAGTAAAGTAGAGGCTGCAGCAAATACCTTGCATTACATAAATCCTGATGTGGAAATTGAAATACATAATTATAATATTACGACTGTTAATCATTTTCAAAATTTTATGAATACAATAAGGTATATATACATTTACAAATTAAATTTTTTTAAATCGACATATGTTTTAGTGGTTTTACTTAATTTAAATTTATATATTTTTGCAGTAACTCCAGTTTGAAAAATGGTCCAGTCGACTTAGTACTGAGTTGTGTCGATAATTTTGAAGCTCGCATGGCAATAAACACTGCTTGTAATGAACTTAATCAGAAATGGTTTGAAAGTGGCGTATCTGAAAACGCAATGTCTGGTCACATTCAATTTATTGTACCTGGTGAAACAGCTTGTTTTGCAGTAAGACTTCAATTATTCAATAATTGGTACCAAACAGTTTATTTTAAGTGATAAATTTTTTCACACATAGAACTAAACATATTAGGAAAAAATGTTTTAATGAAAATTTTACAATTTTAAGATGCAAGCGATATCGATTGAATCTCGATAGAATAAAATAAATGTACACTTGAACTTATTGTATTGACTCTTATGGACATTAGACTATATCGACACAAACTTATATAATCCCATAAACATAAAGAGAATTATCCAATCGCATTTTTCTTATAAAGGTTCACGTAAAATATGATTGGATTTTCTTTATGCATATGTTTATGCAGCTTTGCAAGTTGTGTGAATATACTCTAACACTTTGTTGATTTATTTTCACTGAAAGACTGATTTCTGATTCTGAGCTTGATTATTTATTAAATATCTCATAAAATATTGATTTTTCGATGGTTTTACTTTAATACTTTTATATGCAGAATAGTTACAGAAATATTATGATAAGAAATCATAATTCCATAATTATAAAAAATCCATAATTATAAAAAAAATGGTGATAATCTTCATATGATCTTTTTTTAAAAATTAATTTTATCATTATTTGCATCTCTTCATACTATACAACTTTTATCTATACATATACAATTTTTCTGTAAAAATAAAATAAAGTTTTAGGGAGAATTAAAAGGACATATATATATATATATATATATATATATATATATATATA
>NW_012130152.1:351873-363452 GCF_000143395.1 Atta cephalotes
TATATATATATATATATATATATATATATATATATATATATACACATACAGTATATATATATATATACACAGTGTCATACATATACAGTGTCCCATTTTAATTATCAGACAAACATTTCAAAGACAAAAATTTTATGGCCTAAACGAGGAATAATGATAAAATTAATTTTCGAAAAAAATCGATATTTTAAAGGCTATTTAAAAAAAATGAAAATATATAATTTTTTTATTTAATATGATTCTTCTAATTATATAAATTAAGTAGTTTATTAGTTTTTAAATTAAGTAGTTTAATAGTTTAATTTGACACTGCTGAAACATATTGAAATATATCTAGAATGTCTCAACTATTAATATTTTTTGACAATACTTTTATGCAAAGGACAATGAGCTGAATTAATCGATATAAAGAAAACACACAGTTGTTTATTATTCAATATTCAAAGAAAGTCAGCCGAATACATTGGATAATGCTAATGTCAATAGAATTTTACTTTAAAGCCTCAATTCGGAAGTACTTAAAAACAATTTCATTATTGTATTTTTAAAAGTTCTCTTTAAGAATATTTAATCAAGTATAAGAACATGTAATAAAAAATTTTTATAATTTTAATGTAATCTAAACAACATTTTAAAGTCATACTAACATTACTTACTATATAACACACGACTTAAAATTCTATAGCTTTCGTATGAAATATTTTTTTCGAAAATATTTCACTTT
Source organism: Atta cephalotes (assembly GCF_000143395.1). NCBI lineage: Eukaryota > Metazoa > Arthropoda > Insecta > Hymenoptera > Formicidae > Atta > Atta cephalotes. The sequence continues at coordinate 352,598 of NW_012130152.1, forward strand.
CAAGATAATCAACTGTATCACTTAAAATGAAACCTATATATTTGCAAATTATATAAAAAAATAATATATCCATTTCTCAAGTAATTATTAGATAGTTTTCTTAACTTGATCTAGTTTTACATCTTTCATGTATAGAAGCATTATGATAAGAACAGTAGGAAATAAATGCTTGAAATTTGAATAAAGCTTTTTTTTTCCAAAAAGCTTTTGTTAATTCAATAGAAATATTTGTGTACCACTTAAAATAAATTATTGACATATCACAAAAAATCACTCTATAACGCTGTTTCTAACGCCAGGCTTTCACTCATCATTTTTAAAAGTTTGTGAGTTGTTGCCATGTTTTTATCTATTGCTAATGCCAATCATTGCGATTATCCATTATTTCGTAAACCCTTCATTTCATAAAGGCGAAACATTGACATTAGCAATGGATAAAAACATGGCAGTAATAATCTGCAAATCTTTTGAAAATCACTGATTTTTAATTTCATTTAAAAAAATTCTATAAAATTACTTTATAAAAATTATTCTGCGGTTTTTTTAATAGTACATTTGAATTTTCAGTGTGCTCCACCTTTGATTGTAGCATCTAGCATTGATGAGAAAACCTTGAAACGTGAAGGAGTATGTGCTGCGTCATTACCTACTACGATGGGTATCGTAGCAGGCTTTTTGGTGCAGAATACTTTAAAGCTTTTACTAAAATTTGGCAAAATATCTCATTATTTAGGTTACAATGCTATGGAAGACTTCTTTCCTATTATGACTTTGCGGCCAAATCCAAATTGTGATGATGAATATTGTAAACAAAAGCAAAAAGAATATTTGGCAAAGCCAAAAATCCAACAGAATCAAATTGCTATTATTGAGAAACCTGTACATGAAGATAATGAATGGGGTATATAAAATATACGCACGCAAGTACACACACACATGTATACATATACAGGGTGTCTCTATAATTTTTTGCCAGCCGCTTTTGTATAGATAGAGCGGATTAAACTGAGTCGAAAAGTCTTCTATCATTTTCGCAATGAAATGAGATATTAATTAAAAATCGAATATTGATTTTTTTCAATAATTTTTTACTCAAATACTATCAACTTTGCAGAAAAACAATGAGAGACAAAAATTATTTATTTTCTTTTCACAAAGTTCTGAGAATTTTTTCAGAATTTTCTCAGAATTTTTTAATACTGTATTTTCTCATGTTGATAAAAATAAGAAAATGCAGTACTAAAAAGTTGATGAAAAACTCTGAAAAAATTCTTAGAGTTCTATGAGAAGAAAATGAATGATTTTTGTCTTTTACAGTTTTTCTGTAAAGTTGATAGTATTTGAGTAAAAAATTATTGTAGATACCAATATTTGACAATTTTTAAATTAATATCTTATTAATTATTGAAAAAATTGGTACAGGATTTTTCGACTCAGTCCGCTCTATTTACATAAAAGCTTGGCAAAAAACTTTTAAGACACCCTGTGTATACAAGGTAGGGCATTTTAATCGCCCCAGTCAGATATCTTAGACTCATATTCAGAATGCACTTACAACGATGTCAGCACGCTAATATGCTACAATTTACATTACGCATATTACAGAATTTGAGATAAAAGCGCGCTTTTATTAATAAAAGCGCGTTCGGTATATAAGTCTTATAAATTAAGAGAGATAGAAAAAAGTTTTATATAAAAGTTGTAGGTTTTCTTGGGGGAAAAGAAAGTTTTTAAATAGAAACCACTATTTCTTATTGTATATTCTTGTCGAGATATTTTCAAAACATTATAATAAGTAAAAAATATTTTTTTCATTAAGCACTTTTTAAGTTATAAAACTTGACAGTTACTGTACTGCTGACATTAGCATTATTCATATACCCTGTGGAGGTAATCTGTGTGGTGTGTGAACATGTATATACATGCGTATGTACGGGGAAGAGAAGGGGAATCAAAAGTTATACATATCCTGTTCTTGTTTCATTATTATACTGATTATATTGATGATCAACCAGCTCCAGATTGATTAACATATTAGGTGGGAAAAAGTTCGTGGCGTTTTTCCCGTTAGATGACATTAAAAAAACGCCACGAACTTTTTTCCCATATCTAATACATTTTCTATGCTTACCCAGAATGAACGACATTGATATAATAGAATATTTTAGGATGCTTGATTTATGTGAGTCCTTATCAATAAAGCATCTCAAACAATCGAAAAGTGTAACTTTTCCTCTCCCACACATGCACATATGCTCATATGCACACACAACAGATTAAATCTAACTGAGCAACCTCCATGTAGTACATCTTGGGTAATGCTAATGTCAGCAGTACAGTCAAGTTTTAATTGTCAAGTTTTATAACTCGAAAAGTGCTTAACCCCTTCGCTTACAATAAGGAAATCGGATCAAACATGAATAATCATAGATGAGAGCCGTGAAAATCAATCGGGCCAAACGTAAACAATGATTATGACACGCACCATTGGAACTTAAATCATAGAACAAGAGATTAATGAAAAAATATTTTGTTTTTAGTGTTTTGAAAATGTCTCGATTACAAGAATATACAATAAAAAATAAGTTCCTTAAAAAATTCATGTTGATCTTGATCTAATCTTGGTAATGCTCCATGTATAAAATCTATTATTTCTACCTTCTTTCCCCCAAGAAAATCTACAACTTTTATATAAAACTTTCTTATATCTCTCTTAGTCTTTGAGATATCTCTGGGACGATTAAAATACCCCAATCTGTGTGCGTGTATCTGTGTGTAAATATGGATAGTTGCAATCTCTACTTGAAATATTTTCAAAACAATTTTTTTATTTGACCCATTAATATGTAACGATGTAACTGTAGTTACAAATCGATGGTCGATGCGAGTCTAGAGTATGGTTGTGAGTATGGTGACTTCTTCCACAACTAATTACATTTTAAAATACAAATAATGTATACAAATAATATATACATTATAATAATAATATATACAAGTAATTGTGTGTGTGTGTATAATTAACTAATTCTCTCTGTCCCTCCTCCTTTTCCAATATAGTTTCAATCTCTATTGATTTTCAATTGAAGATCTGTATTATATAAAAATTATATGTATTTAAAAAAATTTGAATTAATCGCATGCATAATTGCACACTAACTCGCATTAGTTATTAATTTGTAATTACAATTAAAACATCTTATTTACATCTTCGAACAATATTTAAATTTTTAAATATTTCTCTTAATAGGAATTTGCTTGGTCGATGAACGAAGTGATCATTCGGATGAAAAAGCAAGCATATTGTCAACTCCAGGTGTGCGACATGCATATACTGTACCAACGCCTACCTATGCAACCAATTTAGAAGAACAAACTATTCCTGAATCTACAGGATTAAGTTTAGAAGAATTAATGGCAGAGATGAAATCAATTTGAAGATAATTCAATGTAGACAAACATTTAAAAAATGTTAAACTTCTTTTATATTTATACTATATATATATACTCTGTTGTAGATATATAAAATTACTTGTACTTATAATTTATAAAATAATTATCTATATGTTTGTTACAAAGTAATTTTTTAGTAAAAATACAATATTTTAATAATGATAGCAATTTTATATTAAAGAAAGATTAAGATATATAATACAATATTAATTTTCATAATTTGATATAAAATAAAAATTTTTTTGAAATATTTATATACTTTTATACTGATTAATAGTATTTATTAATTATATCAAAACTTTTATAATAATAGATATTATATAACAACAAAATTATACGTCAAATTTTTCAAAACACAGAGATGATCCTTCTTCCTCATATTCTTCTCTTGTCACTAAAAGATTAGGAAATATTGTATCTTCTGAAAGTTTTTTCCCACCAAACCATGCATAAGTAACTGGACTAAAAATTGAAAGAATCTTATTAGTCTTATTAAACTTTTCATAAAATAAGAAATAGCAAATGTAATATATACATATATATATATATATAAAATACTTTTGTGGTAAGTAGACATTGACAGAATATTCAGCTGGAGCTAAACTTCTAACTTCTTTATACACTCTGTCTTTAAATCCTGGAAACTTTGTATTACCACCAGTAAGAATAATATTGGATAGAAAATGAGGCCATGTTTCTTCGCTACAAGCTTTTATGGAATCGATAATGGCTTCTGAAATACCCATTTGTCGAATACCAACATCTGATGGATGGAATAATATTTCTGGTATTGCAAATCTCTCATTAGTCAAACGTAATATTTGTTGCTCGTTGGGTGGCTCAGGGTCTTTAAGATATCCACGTCGAAGAGTCGTATAATCTGGCAAAACATAATCTTTAATAATAATATTATTCTCTAATTTATATCTGGTTTGTTCCATATCCTTAAAGAAGTTTTGTGATACAAAACAACAATCTTCTTTCACTTGATTAATTACATATGTTTCGTCCATAACATGCAGCTGACGGTAAGATATGATCTCTTTCAGATGATTTGTTAAAAGTTTGCCACCTACATCTATCCTTCGTATTCCTTCCTTTACTTTTGCATCATTAACATAAGGAATAATGTGTGTAAAACTATAACCACTGTCTACTACTATACAACATTTTGTAGTTGGATATTCCATTCTATAATTATAACACGAAAGACTTGCTGCATTTATTCTTAAAAGACTGTGACATTCGTATTCTTCAAAGAAAATCTCTGTCATAGCTTCTTGAATACTTGGAAAATTAAATATAGGTTCGGTCACTATCACAGATAACTGATTTAAATTAACCGAACATAAATCTTTTGAAAACATATAGTCCCATACAGTTTTTTGAATGTCCCAATTCACTAGATAACCTTTCTGAAAAGGTAAAATATAAAATAGTCCGGAAGCATCCCTGCACTCTTCGATTTGATTTCCAATGAAAGGTCTGCGACGTTCACTCTTTGCTTTCATTATACAATTTGGAACAAATCTAAAATATTTTCATCGATTAATAAATAAATGCACCTTTTTTCAGTCAGTTGAAACGTAAGCGTCTCTTTTAAATAATAGTAGTACTTACTTGGGTGTCTCGTTGGCTAAACCAACTTTTGCCATACAAGCACCGTTATCAAGAATAAAAGTAGAATTAGTCATATTTAAAAAAATATATAGTACATGAGAATACAATTTCAAATAGAATTTTAATAGAATTGTCAGTAATAAAAAAGGGCATGTCACACTTTTTATTAATCTCCTGCTTGGTTTTTCGACCCAAGGAAAAGATCAAGTACCATGCGGCGAACTAGGACCGTAAATCCTGTGATAACCTTTGTATGGAGCGGGGGGAGGGGATAGAATAATAGAAGGAAAAGAAACAAGCGGCACAGTTTGCGCGGTTCCTATAGTTACTTAAGCTACATTCCAAAACTTCTCTCCGAAGATTTTATTCTATGTGCTATAGTATACGTCACATGTACTATAATTTCAAGTAAAATTTTCCTTAGTTTTTTACCGCGCTACATATAATCGCACCCTAAAGTAAATTATCCAATTACATTTTAGGATATATCCTCCCCCCATTCTAGGATATATCCACACTTGTACAGTCGCATACGTATGCATAAAGGAAATTATCCAATCACATTTTACATGTGTCTTAATAGGAGAAATGCGATTGGATAATTTTTTTTATGCATACGTTATGTGACTGTGCAAATTTATGTGGATATATATATATATCCTTACATGTGTCTTTATAGGAGAAAATGAAGAGCAGAGACTCTTGCATAACGCATAACACATAGACATAAGAAATTGAACTAATTAGAATTCTTTATTTCATGAAAAGGAAGAAAAACAAACCACTTTGTTTGGTATTCAGCGCTTTTCTGGAACCGTGATTTCGATTTTTTTCGTAACTGGTTGCTTGAGTTTGATCTCCTTATTATTCCGTGATCTCCAATCAAGTTGAAAAAAATTGAATCGACAATGAATCGAATTTCTCAGAAATCGATTTTTGAATGCGAAAAAAGATCGATGCATTGAATCGAAATCCGGCATCATTACTTTTAGTCCATGATTACACACTCCTTCTGAGAGGACGCCACTTGAAGTCAGTTCAAGTCATACTTGTGAATACAGCTGTATGTAACTATGTATCCATGATGTACCACGTCTAGAAAAGTCGAAACACCGTCCGCGTTGTACATATATCACCTTTGTTTGAGGCAACTTGATGATATTTTTGCGTTTCTCTACTTTTATTGTGAATGTACACTTTCTCTTCAATCGAGAAACAAAACGGTTTTCTTTGGATTATTAAAATTGATTAAGGAGTGCGATTGTAGTGATTAACGTGCAACGAACAGGAGCCATTTTTGGTAAGTTCTGAAGGAGACTTAACAGAATTCTATGCAATCGTGAAATCAATTGGCGCATAGTTATACTCTTCGTTCCGTTTTTTACTACAAACTTTTTGCGTTTTTACATGTATACAAACCGTCTAGGAACTAATGAACGAAGAAAATATTTTTAACAAAAAATGTTGAATGTATCGAGCATTCGTACGTTTGATTTATGTTAATTAAATAACTATCGTGTCGAAGATACTCGTTGTACATTTTATATCATTAGCCAAAGCATCTTTCTTGGCGTAAAATGTTATAAGAATAAAGAAAACGAGCTCACTATTTTTTGTTGAATAAAACGCGCTTATATATGATGTAGACTAGAAGTATAATCCAGAGGTTACAGTAAGTATGTACATAAACCCAATTTTTCATTGTCTGCTTAACTTATGATTAACATCCAATGAGCTTCACCCATGACATCATCACATATGAAATCCATTAGATAAAATATCGGGTCAAACCTAATTACAAGTTAATCAGAAGATGAAAAACTGGGCTGAAAATGCTGTAATGCTTTCCATTTAGATATAAGTCGACACAATAAATATCATTTTATTTTTTTTGACATTTATTAAGTAACAAAGACTGCTTTTTTTTGTTCGAGGAAACAATCGACCCAAGTATCGTTTTATTTTTGTAGATCATTGGCTACGTTTAGCAGAAAAAGCAGTTTTGTAACTATTGTAAAATTCTTTAATATGATTAGTGCTGTCCTTAGTTCCTCACTGAATCTAACTATAAACTAATCATATGTTCAAGAATTTTACAACAGTTGCAAAACTGTTTTTTTCTGCTGAATGCAGTCATTGAATGTGAAGAAGGATAGAATGATTTGTATGTCGATTATGTGTCTCATATATGTTGTGGGACTCTCCAAACGTTTTATTGACAGTTGTCACTATCGTTAACTAATGACAGCCAATGACAACTGTACTTTCTTCTAGAGCTCCTATTCTGTAATGTTTTACACTATTGAATAGTTATAGAATAGTTATAGAATAAGGACCCAGGATTATCTTGTTATCATTGGTTAATATATAGTCATCAATAAGATGTTTAGAGAATTTTGCTATTGGTTTTTTAATTATTTGATTAATTTGTGATTTAGACTTGCAGCATGTTTGCGATTTGCTAACTCAAATCTATCCTTTTTAGTGGTATTTCTTATACAGTTTAGCTTTTTCAGATAAAAAGAATAGATCATTGAGTAGAGCGTCTAGTCAGAGCAAATTGAACACACTAAGCATACAGGTTGCGTTCTGATATATATTGCCAATACTAAAAATCTATTCGTGTAACATGTACTATAAATTTTCAGTACTGTGATGAATATTAGAACAGAATATTATTCTAATGAACATTAGAAGTCAGTCTACATCTGTGACATACAATACTTGTTTTCCTGCTGGATTGCTCGCCTGTTGGAAATTTGGATATTGAAAAGTCTGCGATTTATGTAGTGGAATTTTAATAATTTCTTAAAGTCCTGAAATCACATGGTACGGAAAACGATTGCGAAATAGAGAATATGTCATAGAAGCAACCAATCAGCGTTATTCTACGTTATTCCGAATAGTGCTAATTGGTTGCTTCTAAGACATAAGGAATTCATTAAGAAACCAAGCATCATGAGCATGCCATAGGTTTTAATCTCACTTAATTCGATGATAATAATTGTATTATCTATTTGGCGCTCACAGTTCTTATGAGCATCATTTGTCCTTGTTTAACATTATAATAATCAACAAGGAAATGATTTCAAGAGCATCAAATAGAATGCAGGTAATATAAAAATTGTATTTTTCTAGCTATGGCACTGAAGTGTTTTTATAATGAATAATTTTTAATGTTTAGTAACCAATCATAGCTACAAAATAAATTTTTATCAAAACAAAATAATTGTATCAAGTTAAATGAGTTAATGAGCAAATCTAAATCAAGTTAATCAAAAAATTAAAAAGCAGTCTTAAAAGTTGTTCTATAAATTATCAGTTTAAGGATAGTTTATAGAACTATCAATTTAGTGATTAATTATAGCTAGAAAAATACGATTTTTACATCAGCTTAAGCCTAATCACAAATTAATCAGCTGAATGAAAATACGAATTTTAAAAGGAAAGTTGAAGATGAAACATTTCATTTGTGTTAACTTGTGTCACCAAACAGAAGGCACTTTTTATTTTGCTGTTATCTATTATCAATTTATGATAAATTTAGCTGTCTAAATTTAGCTATCTAAAGAATCTATTCACATTATCTACCATTGATCGACTTCATTACTTTTAATATCACTATGACGACAATGACATTCAATTTTTGTATCATTTTTAAATTATACTTTCTGTAAAAAATTCTTTTTTTATATTCTTGGAATTTTATCTTTTTTTTAAGTAAGAATATTTAGATTATGAGCTAGTAAGTTCACGTATCCGAATATAATATCAGAATATAATGTAATGATTCACAGGTATAATATTTTAAGTACATAGTACAGTATTAGTTTCGATCATCGCTCAAATCTACCTTCAAATGCTGGTTATTTTTTTCATTGTTATAATTTTCATTGTTATAATTTTAAATCTTTAGTAGATTCTTGATTCATGGTAAAGGTCATGACAAAATACACAACGTGAATTGAGAAGAATATTGAATTGTAGATTGCATTATATTATATAATTGAAAGAAAGAGGATAAGAGAGGATAATAAATCACTTATTATGATAATATTATTGTAATAATGAAACATTTGAAAGATATTTCGAAACATCATACCATTTATATATATATAAATCTGTTATATAAGATTATAAATCATCTATTATATACAGTATATACTAATTTATATATATTGAATTAAAATTTGTTTCGTTGAGTTACATTTAGAGAAAATAAGTCTATTGTTTTTTTTTAATTGTAATTTTATTTCTGTTTTATGTAATAAAATATCGGATACGATATATCTAAATCGAACGCTAACAAATTCAAAGTACTTTCTTTTGAGTAAGAATAATTTGTTCTTTTCAGATTTCTTATTAGATTTATTTTATAAAATAGCATATCGGGAAAGTTTTCAGTTTTTTCCTTTCGTTAGATTATGGCTTAGATTATGGCTGCGTTCGAGGAGCGCGCTGTCAGTAACGTTATTTATGTCGTACTATCCTTGTTTCACGTTTAATGGACGATGAAGATAGAATGATGCAAATAGCGCTAATAGGATCTCCCCCGAACCCAGAGTCTGTCCTTATTAGAATTTAAATCAATATTGAAATAATCTTTCTTCTGAAACACAAGCTAGTTTCTTTTCTATGCGATAACACGGTAAAAATATTTAGAAAATTGCGAGAACGTTACGCATTCGTTTTGCGACCGTGGAGTAATAATATAATAATAGATAAGTGATCAATGTGAGACGTAACTATATAGGTACGTAATATATTTATATTCGAGACAAAGATAAACGTGGCAAGAGATTCGCGCGAGTGAAGAGACATTGCTTTTGCAATGTTGCGCACGAAATCCTTTGCTTTGATATGTCGTTTTCTGGCCAAATACGTAAAACTGACGTCATGCTTTTCTGTAAGAGCATAATATGGACGCCCACTAGAATCGCTTCTCTCATAGATATGTCTTTCGCGAGTACATATTCTTTTTCAAATCGACTGACGTATTTTTTGCGATGTCACTTCTTTGCGCGCGAAATTGATCCTCTTCTGCAGTTTAATCAATCGCAAGATTGAATCCGCTCGATCGAAAAACGTTCATATGACATATCCCTCGGAAAATCGAGACAAGTATAATCATAATTCGTTCTTATTAAGATTGTTTTAAGAGGGAGATTTATGTAGTCAATTTAAAAATTAAAAGTGAAATTAATTCAGAGAAAGAAATATAGTTCTTTGTTTAAATTAGGTATTTACTACGACATTTTGAGATACAAAAAATTTGTGATATAAAACTCAAAAATATAAGAATTATACGTGCGAGCATGCGTGCGTGTCATTATTAAATCTATAGTGTCAAAGTATAAAATTTAACCTAATGTCAGTCGCCGCTGCTCATACTAAATTATATTGTTATTGTATATTAAAAACAAACACAATGTATATTATATATTCGACACTATACAGTGTCACTATAGTGTTAAATTGACACAACACAATATCAAATTTAATTATCATTTCAGTATAAAATGACAGTATATTTAGTAGGAAGAATCGCGACTCACATTAGGTTAAATTTAACTGTAGATTTAACAGTAATTGGAAACAGAACTTAATAAAATAATGAATGTGTGTGTGTGTGTGTGTGTGTGTGTGTGTGTGTGCGTGTGCGTGCGTGTGTGTGTGTGTGTGTGTGTGTGTGTGTGTGTGTGTGTGTGTGTGTGTAGTAGATAGTAGTATAATAATAATTATATTAAGTTAGTAAGTACGTACTAGTATACTAAGTAGTAGTGTA
>NW_012130152.1:364517-367259 GCF_000143395.1 Atta cephalotes
CTCCTCCTCCGTGTCGTCGTCGTCGTGTGTGTGTGTGTGTGTGTGTGGTGTCGTGTGTGTGTGTGTGTGTGTGTGTGTGTGTGTGTGTGTGTGTGTGTGTGTGTGTGTGTGTGTAGATTCAGATGATAAAAATCATTTTGTAATTAAAGGCTACGAGTCGCAATTAGATAACGAGTGTTGGAAATCAATCTAATATTTAATGGTCAATTAAAGATACAAATAATTTATATTTAGATTGGTTTAAGTTATACAATATGTGTGTGTGGCCAAATTATATAATATTAGTCAATGGTAATTTTAATCTAGATACTGAGAATGTTTTTAATCTTGAAATTGCAATGACTAAATTTGAATTGCGTTACTATCTGCAACAATGCAGATGGATGGAGAAGGAAGAATAACATCAGAGATATGAACGTAAAATATTCGAGAATGAATAGTAAAATCGCCTTAACATCGCTAAAATTTCGAATAGAAATATGTGATAGAACTGTTACTGTGCTATGTCGACGATTAAATCACAAGTTTGTTTAATTTTATAAAATTATACACTAAGAGAATGATTCGAAAAGATTGAAACGTATGATTATGTTTTATATGTCTTTATGTACTTTTAATTTAATCATTAAATATTAGATTTCCAACACGTCATCTAATTGTGACTCATAGCCTTTGATTACATAAGAATTTAATAAATAATGAAGTCTAATAAATTAATAATTTTATAAGATGAAATAATATGTTAATAAAAAGAAAAGTTTTGTTTGGATATAACCTTTTTTTTTAAATGCAAATAAAGAAAGTTACTAATAAAAAATTTAGATTTAATTGTATGTATAATTTGTATATGTATAATTTGTAAAATAACGTCATCGTTGCACTCGTTATAATAAATACTACAACTTTTATTATATCGAAATATTTACTTTATCATTTACTTTATAAGTATAAGCAAAAATTATGCAAAGATAGCATAAATAATTTTTCTTAGTGAGCATTGTACTTACAATAAAGTTTAGTTAGATCCCGTTTAATTTAAGATCATATTTATTAAATTTATCTCAGTTTACGAGATCCAAAAGGTGGCTACTTATACGAGGACCTCTTGTATATCATTAATTTTTTTTTAACTGACAAGTTGAATTTTTAATGACAAGTTAATAATCTTGAAAATTTAATTTAATTAAGGTACAAGTTAATCTATAATGAAATTAATTGAATTAGAAGTTAAGATAATTAAAAAAAAGTTATTAAAAGGTTAAAAGTTAGATTTGGTTCGAATAAACAATAAAAAAGATGTTTTATATAATTTTTCGTATTTTTTTATAATTTTTTTCCTTCTCACTTTATATTCATTAAAGAATTATTGGTTATTTTTGTTTACAACTAACGATTATATAATATAAAAGATAAAATTACTAAATTATATACTCAGTATCTCTTCGTATTGTGTCTGAGGGTTAATTTCAAGAAAATCAAATTAAAAATTAATAATTACAGAAAAAATGTAAGTTAAAAAATTAAGTATCTAAAATGTAACCAAGTTAAAATTAAATAACTTTTTAACTTAACTTTTAACCTTTTAACTTAGTACTATCCAAATCTGTTATTTACAGGAATAATAGTAATAGAATAATAGTAATAGAATGAATAGATCGTACCGTAGGCTAATTTCTTGGAAAATACGCATTTTCTTGAAAAGTATTTTAGACAAAAGTTGTAGGATTCTAAGTAGCTCATTTCATGGTAGTGTGAGTACAACCTCGAACTGTTGTTAAAGGGATATTCTTTAACTACTCGTTTTTGAGATGATTTTTGGGAATTAAATTTGTAAAAATGATTAAATCAGCTAATGTTATGTATTTTACATATATCTATATTTGAAATAATACCTCAAATTTTTACAAAGCGTTTTATTATTAATTATAAAAGTTATAAATAAATGCATACATCATGAAAAGATCAAAAAATTTGTTTTCGTCGGACGTAGTGATTGTTGCCATCCTCATCATCTGAAATAAACGAATTTTTTTGATAAAAATTATTGATAAATATTAGGGAAGCATCCCCCTTGACCTAGACATATATTGTCAAGATCATGACCCTGAGTGATCTCCAATAGATCCAATAAATAATTGGAGAAAAAAATTGACGGCACTTTTGAAAAAAAATATTTCGATTTTTACTAAAAAATATTCATTTCTACCGATCTGGAAAAATAATAATTTTGAAGATATCAAAAAGTTGGAAGGTCAAATGATAGCCTAATATGTACTTTATATATGTGCCAAAGCGTAAGTCGATCGGCCCAGTAGTTCGTGAGAAAAATACACGCTCGGTTTGAAAAAAAAGATTTTGAGAAAAACACGTTTAAAGTTTCTCATGCATTTATGCGATTAATAATGAGTAATTTCAGTAACTTACTTTTAGTCGGCTATATCAGCACCATATAAAATACCTTTCTTGAAGAACTCGAGAATACTAATCCTTGTAACGGAAATTTTGAACGAAATTTCACAGATTAGGCTGAGTTCGGAAACATCATCCGAGTACCTCCATGTATCGTTTTATCCTTATTACTCACATTAATGTTAAACAAGGATAAGGTGATATAGAAGGGCATGTACTCCGGTGATGTTTCCGAAACGCTTTTCCTTACAAAGGATCATCCTGAGCTACAGATGAATGTGTGTGTGTGTGTGTGTGTGTGTGTGTGTGTGTGTGTGTGTGTGTGTGTGTCGT
>NW_012130152.1:367961-370322 GCF_000143395.1 Atta cephalotes
CCTGGTGTTAAAAATAAAGCATTACATATATAGTATTATATTTTTATTTCGAAAACAAAAACATTTAAAAAAAAACGTTTCATAGAAACTTTTGTGACTTCAAGGGGGACATGAAATATCATTGGTTTGAATTTGGGTGGTCAAGGTCAAAGCAAGGACACATAGAATTTGTTGAATGAGACCTCCTATTTTATATTGCATATTCTCGTAGCTTACTTCAAGAGCTTTTCAAAAGATTGTAATAAAATATTTTTTCATTAAGTACTTTTCAAGTTATACAGTTTGAAAATTATAATACCACCGACATTTATATATAGCATTATTCCAGACTCCAGATATCCAACCGATGGCTTCGGGTCACAAACATAACGCATAAAACACAACATATAACGCATAAAAGAATCAACCAATAAATTTTTCCTTTTCTTCCATTTCACAGAAAAGAACTTTGATTGATTCTTTTATACACTATGCGTAAGTCTGTATAGTGATTCCTAAACCTTTTAAATGTTGTTCAGGTTTATGACCTTGATAACATTTGACAAGGCCATTGGAGAGTGTTTCTCTAATTCTTGTTTTTATGTAAAAATGAAAATAAAGAAAAATATATACATAATAAAAATATATACATAATAAATATATACATTAAGAAAATTTATAAAGAAAAATATATACATAATAAATATATACATTAATATTATTCAAATTATGATTCTAAATAACATTTAAGAGATTTTAGCTATCGGCCACACATCTTGGGTAATGTAATGTTGGTGGTATTATAACTTTCAATATATTTTGTATAATTCAAAAAGTACTTAATGAAAAAATATTTACAATACGAATCTTATTTTAGACTGTATAAGAACACAATTGATAAACTAGAATCGGTCGAAGCTAGATCTTTTAAATAATTTCTATGTGAATTTATATATTAAATAGCTGTTTGAACTGCACGCCGAAATGATTTTTCGAACTAATAAACATAATAGCTACTAATCAACATAATAAGCAAACATAATAATCAAACTACTATAAGTAATAGAAATTAAATTGATAAGCAATTTAATAATTTGATGCTCAATTTGGCATCCTATTAGAAAGATGTTTATGTACTGAAAAACAGTAAATAAAATTATTGCGAAAAATATTATCTCGACCGGAAGTCAAACGATCTCTTTTCAAAATCCAACTGAATAACCTCCATATGCATCTTGAGTAATGCTAATGTCAGCAATAGTAATTGTCAAGTTTTATAAAAGTGTTTAATGAAAAAATACTTCACTTATAATGTTTTGAAAATGTCTTGACTTCAGCTACAAAAATATGCAATAGGAAATAGTTTCTATTTAAAAACCTTCTTTTCTCCAAGAAAACCTACAACTTTTATATAAAACTTTTTCCTATATCTCTCTTAGTTTCTAAGATCCGTATTCAAAACGCGCTTTTATCTCTAAAATTCTAGTGATGTAAATTATAGCATGTTAACGCATTGTAAGCGCGTTCTGAATACGGGCCTAAGATATCTGACTGGGGCGATTAAAATGCTCCCCCCTTGTATACACATGTCTTATAAGTTTTTTGCCAAGCGCTTTTGTGTAGATAGAGCGGACTAAACTGAGTTGAAAAATGTTGTACCATTTTGCAATTTTTTCAATAATTAATAAGATATTAATTACAAAAATTATCAAATATTAGTCTTTAATAATTTTTTACTCAAATACTATCAACTTTACAGAAAAACTATAAAACACAAAAATCATTAATTTTCTTCTCTAAGAATTTTTTCAGAATTTTTAATCAACTTTTTAGTACTGCATCTTCTTATTTTTATCAACATGAGAAAATACAGTATTAAAAAATTCTGAAAAAATTCTGAAAAAATTCTCAGAACTTTGTGAGAAGAAAATAAATAATTTTTGTCTCTCGCTGTTTTTCTGTAAAGTTGATAGTATTTGAATAAAAAATTATTGAAAACAATATTCAGCGATTTTGAATAATTAATATCTTGTTAATTATTGCAAGAATTGCAAAATAGAATAGAAGATTTTTCGACTCATTGTTAGTTTAGTCCGTTCTATCTACACACGTGTGCTTTGTCAAAACTTATTGGACACTCCGTATATATTTATGACTCGTAAGTGGGAAATATGCAAAAGAAATTCGGATAGTTACAAAAAGCAGGTTTTTCGCTTATAGAATGAAAGATGTTGATTGTATGGAAAAAAATTCAATATAAAAATTAGATATTCGAAATACCTACAAAACGGGATGTAAAACGTTAAGATCAGTTTATTAGTCAAATTAAAAAAATAAAAATGATCGAAAAAATTTTTTTTTCTGTTCGCTCTCTCTCTCTCT
>NW_012130152.1:370748-385789 GCF_000143395.1 Atta cephalotes
CTCTCTCTCTCTCTCTCTCTCTCTCTCTCTCTCTCTCTCTCTCTCTCTCTCTCTCTCTCTCTCTCTCTCTCTCTGGTCATCGAAATTTGAGCGCAAAGCTTTGAAATTCTTGTAAAATGTAGCCTTCATTATGATGAAAAAATTCTCTTCTGTTTCAGCTTGAAATTTTTATTAGTTTTTCCAAACAACTATTTGTTTACAAAAAATCTGTCCGCGGAAAATTTAATTTTAATATAAAATTTTACATTTGACATTGAGCAATCGCATAGCAAAGTATAGGGATAATTTTTTTCTTCAACATTTTTCTTGCACATTACATACACTTAGTAATGAATCAATTTTTTGCAATTAAACTATTTTAAAACGGTTTTGAGAAGTGGGTATTTTTTTTTCTCATAAATGAATTGGAATAATTCCGTTAATATGCATTGTATTAAATAGAAGTGAACACAGTATCGTGTGAAGTATTTGCTAGTTTCTATGAATTTATAAACGAATTCTTGAAATAAATTATAGTTCTCCGCGCTTTCTCACAAAAATAATCAATCTATTAATACACATAATTGATTTAAAGTTATTATAATAATGGTATCTCATAAAACTTGATTGTAAATTAACAATTTTTCCATTGTTAAAAATAAACCAATAGGAGATCAATATCTTTAATGGTTTAGTTAGATCTTAAATATTTATATAATTCTATTTAAATTTATATACTGAGTGGTCTTAAATTATGGCATCGCCCATTTTGAGCAGATTCTAAAAAAATTCTCAGAACTTTATGAAAAGAAAATAAAGAATTTTTATCTTTTACTTTTTTTTTTAAAGTTAATAGTATTTGAATAAAAAATTATTGAAGACCTATATTTAGTGATTTTTATTAGTAATTAATATCTCGTTAACTATTGCAAATATTGCAAAATGGTAAAAGACTTTTCGATTCAGTTTAATCCGCTCTACTTGCTCAGGATGAGTGATGCCGTAATTTAAGGATATCTTGTATACTACATATGTAGTCTTAACTAGTAGTATACAAATTCATATATAATTATACAAGCACTTAAGACCCAACTAAACTGTGGACTGTATTATCACTGAGGAGCTGCTTTCCAAAAAAAAGTATATATATGTATATATGTATGTGATTCTATTTAGCGGAGAGCCAGTTATCGACAGCAAAAGTAGTGATAGTCGAAGTAGCAGTGAACGTTGTGATGATGAAAAATTTTTAAGAGATATGCATATTCAATTCTTTTTTCTGTTTGTAATTTCAGTTTGATTTAATTCTTTAAAAAACAAACAAGTATTTCTCAATTGCCTCAAACATTTTGGTTTTTACAAGACCATCTTTATAATGGATAAATCATTTTCAGATTAATCATAATTAAATTCAAGTCGAACGCCGCAAGATAGTTGTATACAATCAAAGTCTGTCTTCTGGACATATAATGAGTAATGTACATGAAATTCAATCGTCGGTCTGTTGTAAGAATTCGTGTTGTACGGCCAAGATTAGAACGAAAATAATACTGGAAATACAAAATAGGATCAAGCACATGTAATAAGTAGAATAATATATCTTATAGGAATCTTACCTTGTCATATTTTGTGAAGAAAACCAGTATAACTGTTATCTATTAGAGCGAGACTGCAGAAGGAATAATAACATTTGAAGGAACATTTGGTTGCGTTTAACAGAAAAAACTGATCAGTGAGCGCTTAGTGATTCTTTAATATGATTGGTTCTTGTCTTTAGATTTTTGCTAGATCTAAATGTAGGAACCAATCATATTAAAGAATCACTGTGAGCGCTTACTGATTAGTTTTTCTGCTGAAGCTAATAACATCAAAGCATGCGTTAATTGTTATAACTGGAAGAAAGAAACAAGGAGTGGTGAAATAGGTTATTTAAAAACAAGAAAGGCGAAGTGATGGAACTTAGATAGACAGAGATAATATGTTAAGGATGGGTAGGTATGTGTCAGACAATAATTGTCATGTTTATTTAGATATTTTTTTTATTTAACTACGTGGATCACTTCAGACGTTAATCTTTTATGATACTGTCTTTTATATTGAATTTAATTATGACTAATTTTTAAGTGACTTATCCATTGAAGATGGTTTTGTGAAAATCGAATTGGGAGAAATGTACTTGTTTGTTTTAAAAACAAAATATTAACAAAATATTTGGCTCATTGTCCCTTTATACATTTAAATTTTAATTATCTGAGTCAATTAGATTCTTATTATTTTGATTTGATGATAATTGTTTTGATCAATTTGTTCGAAACAAGAAGCCAAATTTGAATCGTGACGTGATACGTCGAGAAAGTCAAGAAGAGACCGACAGTAATGATTCGGTGTTAGTCCAAATCTTGCTATTATACCTGTCTTCCATCTTCATATTTCCAATTTTTCGATGATCGATTCAGCTAACTTTAGTCATTTCGTCTTCAGGTTTACTCACCTTTAGTTTGTTAGTGAGATTTCATCGTTGTATGTATTCTTATCTGCGTTCGATTTTAATCGTTAATTGACCTGTGTGTGTGTGTGTGTGTGTGTGTGTGTGTGTGTGTGTGTGTGTGTACGTACACATCGTTGCACGCTACCGATCAATTCACAGAGTCTCCATAAACACGTCGTTAAAAATCATCACAGTGTGAGAATCGCGCTATTACGTCTCACCATTACGGAGAGCTTCAAGAAGCATGATATTGTTGGCAACGATATCAACATTGGACTTTTTATCGTGTATCTCTACATTATGTTGGAATCGATCCCACGGAATTTAATTATTAGCTTCTATTGATTCTCTCTATTGTCCAACAGGTGGTTTCCTAGATCCTGATTCATCTTTGAACGTGTTGAACGATGGTCGATTACTACAAGGTACTCGAAGTACAGCGGACCGCTACTAGCGCTGATATCAAAAAGGCGTAAGTTTAATCCGTTCATCGAGTCTTCATCTATCTCTCTTTTCTCAGGGATACGGTGTTGTAAATGATTTAAACTAAATTTTGAGATCTTGTGAAATGATCATCCAGTCGTATTTTTGACAAGCTTCGCTAACGTAATATCCGGCATATTTTCGTTCTATAGGTATAGAAAGCTGGCATTAAAATGGCATCCGGACAAGAATCCGGATAATTTGGAAGAGGCGAATAAAAGATTCAAGGAACTCTCGGAAGCATATGAAGTCTTGAGCGACGGTAAGCATACACACAGAGTCGAGATAATGATAACACTGTTCAACAAAAAAAAATGCACACGAACGAAGGTAATTGTTTTTTGTAGTTTTTTGAATACGCTGAATATGATCTCGTTTCCATATTGCTTTATCATCTTAAAATCTTAGTGTATTTTAATATTATAATATTATAATATTTTAATATTATAATATTTTAATATTATAATTATGATGTGTGACATGTGTTGAAGCAGTTTTATTGCCATCAAAATTAAATAATATCATTACTGCAGAATTGGAAACGTTACTTCATTAAAAGAATGCATTAGCGTTACTCGTTATTAATTTTAAAAAGAAACATGTTGCTATTACTTAGAAAGTAATGATTCGTTATTTTTTTATAATGTTAAAGTAAGATTATATTAAAATTAAATAAGATCAAAAGTAAGATATTACATTTAAAAATTATTTAGTAATTAATATTAATTGTTACAATCAATATTAAAACTTAAAACTCTAAGCTAATCTTTATATAGCACGCTTTTTTTAACACTAAACTTAATTCTAATAACTTTAATAACTTAAATTTTCTATGATTCTTTGTATTAATATTTTTATTATATATGTATTTATATTTACCTTTAGGAAGTTAGATAGTAATCACAATATAATCTACAAATGTAGGTTTTACTATCAATTTTTAAACATTGTTTTTTTAACATTAATATTATTGAGTGCACTATAATAAAAAAAATGCTCTTGAATAAATAAATGAGATAATAAGGGATTAAAGTAATGATAAATGTAACGGCTGAATTTGTTATCGTTGTTCTAAAAGTATAACGATGTTATATTATCATTACAGAAGAAAGAAATAATAACGATAACAATGTTACAAATAATGTATGATTGTAACTTCACAGAAAGTAAATAACAAACATACAGGATGTAGAAAAAGTTCTAGATCTCTTAAATATCTTGAGAAACGTTTCTATAAATGTTTCATACAAAAGTTATAAGGTTTCAAGTAGAGCATTACATAATATCGTGTCAAGATTACGTAAAAATTACCTTAAAATTTCTAAATATAAATTCGAATTTTTTATTATATATCCTTATAGCTTATCTCGCTTTCCAAAATCTTTTTTTTAATTAGTATTGTTCGAGTTATGAATCTTGAAATTATAGTACTATCGACATTATCTAATAGCGTTTTCTCTTGGCTGTACTATCGCCCATCAGTGCAACACTCAGACAGCGTGTTTCCTTGGCTGGTGATAGGCGAACTCATTCAGTGTAACGTGTTTCCGTGGCTAGTATAGTGCAAATTTTATACACGAAGTGGGATTTTGCTACACGATCTCAAAAAGACGGTGTAGAGCCTGTGTGACAATAAAAATTTGAAAATGGAAGTCAATCGGCAGCAGAATTAAATGCGATAGCATGAAGTAGTGTACACCATGTATATACACTTGTGATGATGTATATACACTTGTGTAGTGCAGCACTGATGCAACACTTACATGCAACTGCTGCGAGGTTACACTCAGTATATCTCAAGAAAACGCTATAAGGTGTATCGAATGGAGGTTGTCCGATCAAATTTATACATTATATGTGTATATCTCTTTTTCCTTCTCTCTCACGCTCTCCTTTTGCATGCGTATGTGCGTGTGTTACCATATATACCTTAAGTAAATAAAATTATATACAATTTAATTAAATGAATAGGTATATTATTTTTTAGCTTACTCCAGGATCAACGATGTAGATAGTGGTGGAATGATCCTTTTTTTTTATATTTTATAAGGTAAAACTGTAGAAAAGGGGAGCACTTGCCGACGATCTTGATATATTATCTTGATCAAAAAGTTCCCGGAATTCATTCAGAAAATTCAAAATACAAGTTTTATTCATCAAAAGTGATATTGTCCCCTCATCAAAGTACTCCCCATCGACTGCAATGCACTTATGTCAGCGTTTGATCCAGCTCTCGAAACATTTCTAGAACTCTATTGTCGGTATAGTCATCAGAGCCGTCTTCGATTTTTCCATTACCTCCTTTCCGTTGTTAAAACGCGTTCCCCGTAATGGTTTTTTGACTCGATCGAAAACAGAAAAAAATCGCCATCAGGTAAATTCGGTGGCTGTTGAATGGTATTCGTTTTGTTCTTGGTCAAAAATTCACGGATAATGATGGCACTGTGCGACGGTGCGTTATTATGCAAAATCCACGAGTTGTTTGCCCACAAATCCAAAATCGAAAATACGTGCAGAGATAGATGTACTCAAGACGGCGTAACTTTTACAAATGTCAAGCTATGGTGATAAAATTTGGTGGGAATGTCAATGATAGATGTGGCAACCTAATCAAAAAAACAGAACTCAAATCATGACCCAGAGCATCACCTGGTGGTAATTCCGAGAACTTTTTGATCAAAGTATGTTATCAAGGTCATCATCCTACGTAATCTCCAACAAGGTTTTAGTCGTCGCTGTCCACTAAAAAAATAATTAACAAACAAGTTTAAAAAAGTTTAAAAAATAATGTCTCATTTCTGCTATAACGAAAATTGTAAATCTATATAGCATCTCTCTTTGTGTTGAAAAGTATATGTGTGGATCCAGTGGTGGAGTGAAAGTCGTTTCGCGTTAAAAAAAAAACTTTTCTAACCCAATCCATTTTTTACTTTCGTGTGGAAAATTGTACATTCAAAAAGCAAAGTGCTACTAGGTTTACAATTTCCTACACGAAATGAGGGTCACCTCGCACCAAAAAATGGATTGGATTAGCGTTAGGTTTTTTTAACGCGAAACGACTCCACCTCCTTTTTTGCTTGGGGGCGCACGACTTCCATACGAAGCGAAATCATGACCTTGAGTGATCTTTAACAAGACTTCGAAAGTTGCTTTATATAGAAGTAGGGAAAAGGGATGGGAGTTGCTTTACATGGAAAGTCATTACGTAAGCAAGGAAGGGTGTAAGATAGTTTCTAATATTATATATAGAAAATAAATAGACATAAAACGTTATTTTTTTCAAACTCTTTGTTAATAACTTTTTAACGAATAACGAGCGACGGCTAAAACTTGTTGAAAATTACTCAGGGTGATGACCTTGACAATATATGTCAAAGTCAAAATCGTCGGCAGGTGCTTTTCTACAGTTTTATCTTTTATAATTTTCGTATGAACTGTTTTTATTTAATTAGATTTTAATTCGTAATTATTATTGTATATTTTATTTAATTTTTAAAACTTTTAAAAATTTTTAAAATAATAGAATAGTTTTTAAATCTGTTTCCTTAATTTAAATGTGTTATGAAGAGAATATAATTATAGGTTTTTTAAGTTGCACGTGGTGTCTTCAAGAACATTTATTTTAAGATTTACAAAATTTTTGGTGAATCAATTCACACCATCTTGTTTTAACCCATAAGCTCATTGTTATCTAAAAATTAAAATAATTTTTATGGTTATCTAATTAAATAATCTTAAATAAAACTTAAAGCTTTATTTAAATATGATTATCTAAATTGGGGCCAACTGCTTGCGCAGAAAAATAACAGTGACCATGTCTTAAAAGCAATAAAAAAAGACACTATAATCGCATTTATTTAATTTATGAATTAAATGAAATTTTTAGAGTTTTTAATATTTCTCAAACTTTAAAAATTCATGTATAATACATAAAAAATTAAGCTTATGGTCAAAACAAACTGGTGAATTGATTCATCGAGAATTTTTAAAGTTTTGAGAATGATATAAAATAAATGTTCTTATTCCACATATGCGACGAGGTTTAAAAAAAAATCATTATATTCTCTTTATGACTCATTTAAATTATCGAGAAAGTATAAGTTTTTACGGAGAGAACTATTACATATTTCGCCCGTGTGAAAAATTATTAAGCATCGACCAATGTGGATGTGTGCTATCAGGATGTGCGCTAACGACCTTCTCAAAATGAAATAATTATAAAAAATTTCGGGGGGAGAAGTTTGAATTCTCAACCCCCTCCCTTGATATACCCATGATCATCATTGCATACATTATTTCATCCATGTTTAAGATTTGATGACAAAGATTGAACAATGCTGGCGAGCGTTGCAAATGTTAACTCTAGCAGACCATTCATGGGTCCAATGTTCTCTATGCAATTTGTTACATTGCTGTAACTTTTTTATAATATAATTTGAAGACCCAGATTTGAGGCTGAAAAAAAACTTTAATCGTCCATAGATAAGCCTGGGTATTTTTTTTGCGTTATTCTCGATATGAAAATGGACGAAAATTTAAAAAGGGTACTTGACCCATAAAGCCAGCGACACACGATGCTTGTTGTTTTCCTGCTAGATTGCTAGCTGGATTAGAAACTTGCCGTATTAGCTGCTGGTGCTGAAACTGACAGTGTCAGCCAATACAGTGGCAAGATTCTAATCCAGCTAGCAATCCAGCAGGAAAACAAGCATTGTGTGCCTGCAAGCTTAACTTGTAAGTTTTTGGCGTTCTGAGTACTCCTTAATTTTTTATTAAATATATGTTTACTGAGTTTCAGATAGTATAAAAGTAAGTACATGAAAATGTAGAATTAAAAAGAATTATATTTCAATAAAATAAATAGTAGAAATTTTATAATTTTTGTCAGTCTACGGATCGCTCGGCTGGAGCGGATTTATTGCTTCAGAGCGAGTATTACATCATCCTTTAATATCCTATAATAATATTTATACATATACACTCCTATATTTATCATTTTATATTGTTTAAATAATAAAATTTTATTTATTAATTGTAAACTTATAATATGTATAGATTTTTAAAAAATGTAGATTTTTGATAGCTTAAATAATTATACTTTTTTGAGCAATTTATATCGTACTATTTTTTTTTAGTTCAAAGAGTCAACTAAAAAAAATCCTACGAGTTTTTGTTTGAACATTAAATTTAAAAATTTGAGAGTTTTTTATCCAAAGTAATCCATTTTTTTGCGAATTTTTCCAATAACATTTTTTTGAAGCATTGTAATTAATTGAAAATAAAATATTATTTATTCATATTTATCTGTTTTCATCAGACTTCGAGGTATAAATTTCACACATTTTGAGCTAAAAAATACATATTCAGTCCAGAGATATACCGTGACAAAGTTGTTGGGTTTCACATATTCTGGTGAGACTGGGAAGGTAATCAAAAATAACAATGGCCTACTAGGGTTAAATAAAACGTACCCAATAAGCCATAAGGCATTTAAACGGCAACACTGAGTAATAGCGCTGGAGTCCCCCATCATAGCTTACCTGACGAGCTGCGTGAACCGTGATAATTCTTTCTGAAAAGAATATAGATTAAAAAATTATTCTATTATTTTTAATTTTTAAAATTAAATAAAATACACTAGAAATAGACTAAAAAATTACGAATTAAAACCTATTTAAATTTAGAAAATTAAAAAAATAAAAAAAATAAATTATCAAAAATAAAAATAATAAAAACGAGATTATTCTACCATTATATCTACGTTGTTAGTCTTGAGACAAGTTCGGTAAGATGGAAATGGTGTATCTATTATATTTAATTAATATCTATTAATTTAATTAATTTAATTAATTTGATTGTATATAATTCTGTGTACTTAAGGTATGTATGGTGACACGCGCGCGCGCGCGCGCAAAAATATAATATTATACAGGATGATGCAGATTACTCCCAAGAGCCGACATATTCCTCATGAAAAAGTAAGTCGAAAATGTCAGTAGTAAAAAATTATAATATCAATAATTTTTAAACGAGTTTTTGAAAATGTTCAACTAGAGCATAAAGTTCGCATCGTTAGGTACGGCAAAAAGTGACACAGCCGCGTGAACACTTTATATCACTAAACGGTACGGTACCAAATGAGTATCGCAAAGATGAAATCTACTAAAATCTATTGCGATATTCTTAAATTAAGTTTGATTTAATTGATGAGAAGTAATGCCAATTGCAAATTCGATACGTGATTTATATGTTTGGATAATTTAATTAATATTGATTTTATTTATAAATTTGTTTCCCAATTAGAAATGATAATAAAATTGACATTGAATCGATATCGATTCGATGTCGATTTCATTATCATTTCTGACTAGGTTATTACTTAAAATATATTTCAAAAATTCTCTTTACTGATATAAATGATGCTATATCGAATTTACATTTGACATTACTTCTCATGAATTAAATCAGATTCAATTATCAGATATGTCTTGGCGCTGAGTTGCAAAGCATAGACTTTGCAACTCGTTCAAATATTGTGCGAATAATATTTAATTATATTATATTTAATTATATTATATTTAATTATATTAAATATTTAGTGATATCCGTCAAAGCGTTCGCGCGGCTGGCTGCTTAGTTGCGCCGCACCTAACGGCGCAAACTTCCATGTCTTGTGGTTAGACATTTTCAAAGGTTCATTGTTTAAAAACTATTGATATCACAACTTTTTGCTATGGATATTTTCAACTCACTTTTTCATAAGGAATATATATATGTACGCACGCACGGTATCACTAATGCCTAGCCATCTGAATTTGCAAGAGTATCGAAGCATGTTCAAGACGTGCATTTCTTTATAAATATTCATGCATTATTATATATTGTTAACGGTTATTCGAAAAATGTAACGTAAACTTAAAATTGAACTAAATTTAAACTAATTAGCTAGTGATTAATTACTTATTTTGAGTATTAAAAGTACTGTTTTAAAATTTAAAATAAATAATTAATCATATCTATCAAAACAGATAATTAATTAATGGTCAATTTAATTTTACCAGTAGTCTACAAGGATATATGTCAATATATTTTTTTTTCTACCGTTTAATCTTCATTTGTATATATAAGAAAAGAAGAATTAAAAAAATAATTTTCGCATTATTCTTTTATAAAAAATAAAGTTTGAGAAAGTGAGAAAGAATTGCAGAATGTTGTGTCTAATAACGATTTCATTTATAAATTATTAAATTATTTATAAATTATATGTTTAGTTCAAATTATTTATAAATTAGTGTGTTTAATTTATGTTTAGTTAAATTTATTTCAATTTTAAATTTACGTTATATTTTTTGAATCATTAGTTACGCATGAATATTTAGTAAAGGAACATACGTCTTGAACATATGGTACCTCAGTATTCCTGTAAATTCAGATGGCTAGACATGTTAGTGACACTGAACGTCCCGGCTCTTAGAGGTGGTCTGGATTTCTGGATCACCCTATGTATGTATAAATATATATATGTATAAATATGTATTTGTATATATAAGTATGTGCATCGTGCGTGCGCGCGCGTGCATCTGCGTACATATAAAAATAAAGTGAATCTACTTTTGCTGATATTTGCATGCAGATACATTGCCTATATGCAATATGCAGAGAAATATGTAATTTTTATATCGATATTGAACAAACAGCTTTTGCACTGTGTGGTGTATATCTGAACAGTAAAGAGGGAAGTCCATCGGGCCAGTCATCATCCCTGTCTAAAATTTATTCTAAAATATCAGAAACATTATATTGTTGTAAGAACTTATTGAAATCATGTTAGCCTAAGCGGACATACGGGATGTGTCATCAAAATCCGAACAAATCGAACAATTTCTTTAAACAAAATGTTTTTAATGAAAAATTAAATATTACAAAAATCTTTTTAGCATTTGGAGGATCCCTGTAGAGCACAATTATTCAATATATCTCCCATTAGCTTGAAAGACGACCTCTATTCTCAGTCTGAAGCGTTCGCACGCACGCTGTAATGTAGCGCTGTCTGTGCCGATAAATGCTGCTTCAATAGCGGCCTTAATGACGTCACATTGGGATACTGAAATTTGTTTGTGACCCTTTCAACTACGCTTCATACGTAGTAGTCCAAGGGATTTAAATCTGGGCTATTGGGAGCCGAGGCGAGCAACTCGGCTTGTCCTCACAAAGCATCTGTTGTATCTTTAATATATCTACGATTTATATCGAAGGTTCTTCTCAGCAATTCGACTGTTGATTCGCTTACACCAACAATCGATACTAATTTTCGCATTACGAAATAATTCATCCGAAATTAGCGCTTGAGCCCTTTCAACGACTGGATCCTCGTGGTGCGTTATTTCGAGTGACTCTTCCTTGCTGACATACTGAAACCTTCGCTGAACTGTTCTAAAGCCGTATATTTTGCCACAATGTCATAAACAGTTGATCTCGAGTAGCTAAAAAACTGAATTACTTCCGTTGCTGAGCGCCTAGCGCGAAAACTTTCGATGATCGCAGCTTTTTGATTATACTCCGCACTTGATTTCAATGCGGCCATTTTGAGAATATAGCTGTTTACTAAAAGCATTAGGTTTTCTCGGACGCCAACAACAACCTCCAAAGGCACAATATAGCATTGTCCGGATTTTGGTGACGTATATCCCTGTATATCTTGACATCCTGTAACTAATTAATCTATTTCTATTATCAATTGATTAATTTTATTCTTATTTATCATCAACATTTCTATCATCGCAATTATATCAATTATTTATAACTTGTTAGTGGTCTAGGTTACCTGTATATTAAGATGGTCTATATTTTCTATTTTCAAAAATTTTTTCGGCATTCAGAATGGTTCCAAAATCTATAAAAAAATAATTTTTGTTAAAAAAATACCCGTAAATAAGGTCAAATTTTATCTTGCGATGGAACCTAAACTAATCTTTAAAAATGCTTTATTAGATTCTAAAAAATTCAAAAATAATCATTATTTATCCGAGAAATGAGAAAGTTGTAAGAATAACGTAGTAAGCTTTAATATTGGTTTATACATAGAAACCAATAGTTTGCCATATACCACACAAGTTTAGGAAATCACATCTGTCTAACTGTCTAAAATATTTTGCATTTTAACAAATTATTTTGTGTTTTAACTTTTTTTTATTGATTTGAAGATTTAATATTTATTTAATTCTTTTATAATTTGAATCGATAAATAATAATAATAATAAATATGATCAACAGCATTTAGTCATTAAATGTAAATAATCCGTGTATCCTTTTTATTTGTAATATTAGCGAAAAAAACAGGAATTACAGGAATAAAGAAATATAATATATACACAGAATAAGGCGCAAGCATCCTGCTAAAATGTAATTGTATATATGTTCTTCTTCAATGTTATTCTCATTGTTTTTTTTGGACTCTAATAGTAGGGGAAAGTGGAGAGATTGAATAGCTGGTGTGCCCGAGTTGAAATCCCATCCGCATGCAATAGCTCATTCCGTCAAAATTAGGAACTACATATGTCAAAAATATTAAAGCAACTTTTAAATAAAATAGAATCGACATATATTCGACTTGAGAAAATACAATTTCCATTTCCCAAAGTTGATATAGAGAAGATTGTTCCAGTAATAGTTTTATATACGTTTTAGTTTTTAGTATTAGTTTTATATACGTTTCCTGTGATCATTTGTCAAAACATGAGATATCTTTAAGAAACGTATATAAAAATGTATGAACAATATATGCCAATAAATACTACCTAGATAGTTTCTACGTATAGTAGATAATTTCTATGCCTGAGACAATATTAAAGTCTAAAATAACTTACTACGCTATTTTCGCCACTTCATGGATAAATAATAATAATTATTTTCATACTTCTTACAATTAGTATGAACAAAGGATTTTTAAAAGTTAGTTTAAGAGTCGTGAGATAGAATTTGGCCTTATTTACTAATATTTCTTTCAGCTTGATTGAACAATGGGAACCTGTACCGACGGCATTAAATAATATTTCAGTTCCTTTCATTATACTACAAGCATTCCATTATACTGCTAGCAATATTTTCAAAGTGTATTTTCCACAAAATCGATCTAGAGAACTTTTTTAGTTTGCGCGTTCTGCTTTTCTGTATTGTTTGAAACCTTATATGTCTCATTTAAATAATTAAATAAATTGTAAATATGATTAAAAAATAAAAATAATGATTAATATATTCGTACCTATCAATAATTTCATTTATCAAGTATTATTTACTGTATAAGATAAATAAATAATATCAGTGAAATATATATTGTTTATTACAATGAAAATATATATTGTCTATTACAATGAAAAAAAAATTCGAAATTCGAAATATTTATTTTTCATTATTGAAAATTGTCTAACTAAGGCGCTAACTTTTTTTGTTCAGATGTTCAGAACTTTTAAAGTGCATTAGACTATGCGCGCGATTCGCGATTTAAAAATAGTTGTGCAAGATTTACACTGCTTCGTATATCCGATATGATGATTTAGTATTTAATAGAAGAATTTATCTCCTAAGACAAAAATATCACTAAACATTGTATATGTCTTTATACATATGTAATTACTACTTGTGTAAAATATATATTAAATATTTTTCAAAAAATTAGATTTAATTTTTTAATTTGAATAATTAAAAAAAATAAGAAAGTTACATTCAGCTATTCATCGACGCGTATATCTCTACCCGAATCTCGTGAAACAATCATTTAAAAAAAACAGATATTATATCGACGCCTGAGTCATAAAAAATGCTATATCGAAAAAAAACATGAAAGGTCTTTGTCAAAAAATTAATGTAAAGCAGTCTATTTCGCGTAAGGCGTGAAGACCGGTCCATGTCGGAACGCATACGAAGTATACGAAGTATAAAGCGAGAAGAAAAGTCTTTTTTCTTCTCGCGATTCAAGTTGTACGAAATTAAAGAAGAGTATATAGCGCAATATTTTTTCTCATAAATTTTATAATTTTATTTTATAATATGACTGAGAATGGGTCTTAATTTACAATCCTGTTTCTCATTTATTCATCTATTATTTAATTTTCCGTGACTAAATATGTATAATTTATGAATAGTCAATATTACGCTATATAGACTCTTCTTTAGTTTCATGCAACTTGAACCGTTCTTCTCACTTTCTCGATATAAATCGTACTTCGCATGCGTTCCGACAGACCGATCTGCCTCATGCGAAATAGACCGCTTTTCATTCATTTCTTGTCATAAATCTTTCTTTATGTTTTTTTCGATATAACTCCTTCTACGGCTCGATATAAAGAAAGAAAAAAAGAAGAGTTAAGAAAAATTGTAGTTTTTTTTTTTTTTTTTAGGTAATTTTGGAATGCATAAAAGGATCACGAATCATAACTATTTGCTTTATAATGTTGCATAGTTTAATAATTTACGACATTTGTATTTCGCAATCTATTGAAAAAAATGTATTTCAATCTTATTCAGTACAATATAGGTACGCAGTGTTAGTAAAACATGACGTCTCCTCGCCATGCCGAACTCACTTACCATATTTCGTCGCCTTTGACTGTTTGTATATTTAATAAAATATAACAGTTGACATTTGAAGATTCCAATAGTGACAATAGTTTTATGATTTGATCGAGCGATTATATTTTTATATTGATATCATGGATTTATATATAATTTTTACATCAAAGAGTACCCAATACTAGGATTGAAACGTCTGTATCTTATTTTTATATATTGGATTACACATGAACATTGACATTTCCTTATTACATCACGTTTTTATTTGTTAATTTATTTGAAGAGCCTTATATTGCATTTCTATTTTTATTATTATTTTAAAGTATAATTCAAGAGTTTTTAAGCGCGCGCGAACTTTGGTTCATGATCGTATAACTTTTTTCATCAAATTATAGCTGTTCAAATTTTAAGATTTTTGTAACATTACATATGTTTACAATTTTAGTTACATAGCATACATACCCCCCCCCCCCACACACACACACACACACACACACACACACACACACACACACACACACAC
>NW_012130152.1:385809-391813 GCF_000143395.1 Atta cephalotes
ACCCACCACCACACACACACACACACACACACACACACACACACACACACACATCATGTAAGTATGTACTTTTTTGAAAATTTTATAGAAAGTCTAAAATTCAAGTAGCTATAACATTATGAAAAGAAATCGAATCAAAACTTGTTCGAAAGCTCTTGAATTATACTTTCAAGATCATTGAGTTTATTTAATTTAATCAGTTTTTCTTTTGTCACAAAAAATGTTAAAAATGGCAAAAATCGCCATTTCATTTCAATTTACTCAAAATCTTGACAAATTAGACAAATTCTACCAACAGCGTAATCAGCGCGAAAAAATTTTCAAAAAACATATTATCGTACTTTGGAGAGATTTTTCTTATAACATTGTATTATTGAATTAAATTAAAGTTTCACAGATTTTTTTTAGTAATTTGTGAAATTAGGCAAGATGATGCCAATGACTAACTATTGTATACGACAGAGGGAATTCTATGAGAGAGTTGCACACATATACAGGCTCGGCAATTATAATGTGGAATCATGGAGCGTTCCACATTTAAAATTTAGCTTAGTGTGGAAATCCACACCTAAGAATTGGATTAAAAATCAACTGTGAATTTTTTTAAATGTGCGCAGATGTCGATGGATATTTATGATGGCAGTACAATTGTGCGCATAGCAGAAATTTAACTTTTAAGTTTAATGTTAATTATATTGTCCGTAACCGTGTGTCGTATGCCGTTATCTGTATAAAGAATTGACTAATCACAGTCAAGCATTCTTCTCTTGAATTGAATAAGAAGGGAATACTCGAATGTGATTAATCAATTCTTACAATTTTCGGCATTCTTACGGTTACCAATTTAAATGATCCCTTACCGACTTAGACAGAGCGTCGCAATTCGCAATTGTAGAAAAGAGACGCCAACAGAGAGCACAAAAATAAATGAAAAATAACAAAAGTCGTCATTTTATACTCCCCCCTCCTCCTCTTTTCGTCAGTCAAAAATTTCGCACCTACGGGCGAGGTAAGTTGCCGCCTCTGCATGTATAGGATGAATAACTTTATTGCTGAGAGCGAACAGCATTTCTTTATACAAAAATAATGGCTGATTTAATCTTCTCTCTAAGAACATGACGAATCCGAGAACTCCTTCTAGCCCATGTGCAGCAAAACCAATGACATGCGCACTCGCTCTCTATATTTCTACATGAGTATATACCGCGCACGTAACATAACACAAATATGAATCTCGTGCGGTCAACCTAATATAAAGGGGTCTCCTAACACTAACAATTACGATTCTAATATAATCATTAATTATTATGTAAAATTATTTGTTAAATGTAAAGAATTGCCTAATAAAAGTATGAAATTCTTTTAAATTTTATCCCTCAAACATACTATTAATATTAAAAAATAGTCTATGGATCAATTTCCCCAGTTTGAAGAATCAAAAAATGCAATGACTATTTATTTTTATTTTTTAATCATTAAAAATATATCTAATTGTTTAAATGACATATTATAAGGCCTCAAATGATGCAGAAAAAGCAAGATACATGATAAAGGAAAGAAAAGTCCTCTAAATTGATTTTTGTAGAAAATATAATACGCTTTAAAAACAAATATTGATAGTGTATACATATATTGAGGGAACTCAAATATATTACCGAGCCGTTGACACGAGTTCGTTATCCGATCTAACTGAAACTTGGCGGGAATTATTTTTTTATGGATTGGAATCATATTCTGAGAGATTCTGAGAGCCGCGGAAAGAATTCGAAAAAAAAAATTTTCTTCAAATGTAAAGATGAGTCATCCTAATACATTACATAAAATTTTTTTGAGGATTGACAAGACTAACAGTCAGTTTTCGCTTTTAGCGAAATTTTGCTATTATGTCTTATATCGTGAATTTTAGGTAACCCTAATTCATTAAATTATAACATTATAGACAATTATAGCATTTTGGTACTAAAATTTTCATTTCAAGATAATCTCAGGAATCTATCCTTAAGTATTATTAAGTTTACGGAATATCCTATAAAGAAATACGATATAATGCTCATAATTTACAGAATAGAAGTTTTTGACTGTTCAGATTATTTTTAGCCACGGAAACATTTAAATGATTAAATATATTTATTAAATCATATCACTGAAGTTATTGGAATCGTATCAGTCACAAAAAAGGATGTTAAAAAAATAGCCGATTTTTGCCCCTAGCATGTAAAATTTGCATGGCTTTATTATTTCTTATAGTTTTATAGTTGTAGAATCATAATAAAATTTATTTGCCATAAAAATGAGTAAAAATCTTAATAATTGTAATCAAATAAAATATTTTGTAAGTGCATCTATTTTTTTTTTTTTTTTTATATATAAGATAATATATTTTGATATACATCCGTGATTGTGTATTAATAGATTTGTTAAACAAGCATTCAGATTCGTATTCGGCGATGTTGATGGCACACTCCCCCGTATTTATTTTTGTGACGAATCATGTTTGTCGAGAAAAATGAGAACATAAATTATCCATCTTTGCGAATCTTCTGTTTTTATCCTTTTATACTTTAATAGCAAATGGATGTCACTATGTAATTTTATGACCAAAATCTATAAGAAATAATAATATAAATATATGCTGGCTTAGGAGCAAAGACTTTTAACATACTTCTACATAGGATTAATAATTGAATTAGAAGCCATCGCTTTTAGCCGAGACATTAATGTAATAAAACGAAAGCTTCTTAAATTGTATATATAAATTACGGATTGTAGATTATCGAGAAATTTGTATACGAATGAACGCAAACGAAAAGTATGTGTGTATGTGCGAAAAAGATCGAGACGATATAGAAAATCTTTCCAGATGTAAAGAGACACACTTACGATCAACGCTTGTATCAGAAGGCGGCATCAAGGCCCGGCCGTGGATTCACCTTCCGGAGTTTCTTTGATTCTCCCTTTCAGCGATACTTTGGTACCACTTGAAAAATATGATTTGCAGAGTGCTCAAAGCATTGTGTTCTGTAGTTTTGTTTCTTTTTTTTATTTATCTTAATAACCTATTGCAATATGTTTGTCGCGATTCTTCTTTTAAAAAGATTCTAGTGCTCATGCCGCCGAAAACAGGCGCGAAACGTGATGGGCGACTACGATGATTAATATAATATTCGAGAATTTTGAATTGCAAGTTAAATTAAAACACAATACGACTATTCATAAATACTATGTTAGTACTTGATTAATAAATTAATTAATTTATAAATCTCGTTTTGATTAGAACGATTTCAAATACGAATATCGCGAGATGCAATATTTGATCGCGCATATCTTTATACTTCTTTGAAAAGAAAAATATTTGCCAGTTTTTTCTTATTTCTAATATTACATCGAATAATCATGTGTTGCAGTTAACCTTGCTTGCGTTCTATGATCAACGTGTACTAACTAGTAAATTATAACTTGACTCGAGAAAGTTATACTCCTGATGAAAAAAAATACAACGTTTACAAACTAAACAATATTTAATACATGAAAACGATGTATTATCAATTCCATAGACTTCTATATTATACACTAGACCAATAATTTTCTTATTTATCGTACTTAAAAGTTGTCTTCAAAAACTATGTATTATATAAGATCTACGTAAACTGAACATCTTAAATATTTCATTTATTGATATGAAAAAAGTATATTTTGAACTTCGGATAAATGGTAGTTTAAGTTCCGTTTTAAAAAAAAGAGAAGAAAGAAATAGAAGAAATGTAAAGTCTCACATCTTTTTCAGATCCCTTGAACTCTAGTGACCATGAAGGGTTAAACAAAATTGTATGATTTTTTTTTACATAATATGATTCTTCTAACTATTCTGCATATAAAAGTATCAAGGTAGACATATCAAGGTAGACAAAACTAATAGTTTTACGAGATATTTTATACTATATTGTGATGTATGTTGAATAGAATGTTAAATATCTCATAAATTAATTTTTTTAATAATCGTATATTAATGCACAAAATAATAAGATGAATCAGTGGATGTAAAAAAAAACCACATAGTTACTTTAAAAGAGAACATGTATGGGAATACATGGATAATTTTTTAAATAAGCAACTGTGTATTTTCTTTACACTAATTAATTCATCTCATTATTTTGTACATAAAAGTATTAAAGTATGATTATAAAAAAATATACAGTTATTTAACATTTTATGTCAATATGTGCTAAAATAAAGTATCTCGTAAACTATTGATTTTTTGATATGTCTATCTTCATACCTTTATATACAGAATAGTCAGAGGAATCATATTATCTAAAAAAAAATCATTCCATTTAAAATTCAATTCTATTTAAAAAAGTGGAGATTT
Source organism: Atta cephalotes (assembly GCF_000143395.1). Taxonomy (NCBI): domain Eukaryota; kingdom Metazoa; phylum Arthropoda; class Insecta; order Hymenoptera; family Formicidae; genus Atta; species Atta cephalotes. Next base: position 390,176 of record NW_012130152.1, read on the forward strand.
TATGTCTTTTTAGCGTACCATCTAAAAAAAAAACAAAGTGAAAAATACTAAATTACGATTTCTCCTTCGAAATCAACAACTTTTGTTTGAAACTTTTCTTTCTATTTTTAAAAGCAAGAATTATTCAGATGGCCTGTTTTAGATGTTTCACTCTGTATAACAAAGTATCTTTTAACGTGTGAATACAACAAATAGGAAATAAAAGTCCTAGATGGTGAAAATAGATCTTTTAAATCTATTTTAGATGATATATGTATAATCCGCGGTAAAGTTTGAGACGGAATTCTATTAATACTTTTAAGACTTCCACGGGAATTTTCTATACAAAGACTATGCTTTTCGCGAATTATCTTCGTGTCCAAATCCATCACTAGAATGCCAATATTTCGTGAATATTGTTTACTTCATTAAGGCGAGAAACAGCCTAATACTGAACTGTTCCTCTAAACGATTCCCCTTATATACGCTGTTTAGAGATAGAAGAAGAAGGGAAGGGGAGGAGGAGAGAATGGAGATAAGAGAGAAAATATCTTTGTATTAATTGTACAGAATTCTATTTATAATTTTATGCATCGTTTAATACATTTGAATAATTAGAATTACAAATTTATAATGCTCTATTTTTATAAATATTAAAGACGTGTCAAATATGCGCAAGTATAAATACTTCTGATTGAACAATATTGTATCTGACGTAATGAAAATTAAAAATCTATACAAATCTATAAAGTCTGTTCTACAACAGAGTCGCAAGTCGTAACTCGTAAGAAATTGGCCAATCACAGTTAAATATGACAAAAAAAATTAACTATGATTAGTTAATTTCTTAATGGGTGCTTGCGACCCTATATAGAACAAGCATAAGCGCTGTGAATAGAGTCATGTTCAATCAAATCAATCAAATTATAGATCTTATATGTGGATGCACTTTTCCCTTTAGATAAAAATAGACAGTAAATACATTGTATCTTCTAGCCTTTGTTGTACCAAATATATACAACGTGCATACTCGAACTTTGGTTAGGTTATGGTTAGGTTAATTGATGATCTTCCAGCAAAAATGATAAGACAATGTGTATATTGGAGGAAGAATGACAATATTTCCTTTCATTTATAAATAGTGAACGATTATAACGATTGTAAGGCTTTTACTGGTATTATTTTCAAAGATACCAGAAGATTTGATTTATACGATGGTTGCGAGGAGGCTCACCAACTAAAATAATGTCTCACTGATTACATGATTTCATTTTTATTTCATATGATTCATCTGATTACAAATTATTTCATTTGATTACACAATAATTTCTCGTGATTGCATAATTATCACATTTTTAGTGATTATAAATGATTTTATTTAATTACTGATTTTATTTTATTTAGTTTAGTTAGAAACACTGTAACGCGGAGATAACTACTTAATATAATCGTAATGTATTTGTCAAATAACTAAAACTGATCAGTTGAATTTTAATTTTGGGACTGAACAGATAGTTCCTCGACATATAGGAATTTTAATAATTTGACAAAAAGTGTACAACACGTTTTTAATCAATTTCTCTTTTATATTTATAATTTATAATTTATTGACTGATTATGTCATATATATATATATATATATATATATATATATATATA
>NW_012130152.1:391833-407855 GCF_000143395.1 Atta cephalotes
TATATATATATATATATATATATATATATATAGTAATATTTATATTAAAGATATTCCTATTAAAGAATTTTCCTATTCCGATCCAAATGACTTCAATTCTTCTTATATAAAATTTTTATATTGTAATTCATTCAAAGACTTTCTCTTCCAACCATAATAGTTATTTAATTCTTTTTCAAAACGTTATTCAAAACGTTATTACAAAATTGCATTATCTTGATAGATCGAATAATGAAAACTATAAAAACAATTAAAAAATTATATAAATAAAAAAATAAATAACACAAGATAATTACAATTTTAATGTAATAATGAATTTAATCTGAATTTTTTTTCAATGAGTAAAAATAAAATTTACTGTTTATTTCTTTTTTTTTTCATTTTTTATAAGTCCAAGTTTATTTATTCAATTTAAACTTAATCGGAATTTGGCATCAATTGTTGATATTAAATTTTTATACGAATGATACATATTATTAGAGTTAATATTATTTACTTAATTTGGTATAAGATTTAAGGAGCGAAAAAATTTATTTTTTGGGGAATTTTTTTTTAAAGTCAATACATTTGAATTTTGGAACATTGTTTTACTATATTTAAATGTAATTACAGTTTTTTTTTTATTAAATTTGAGCCAATATTATGCCAATTATCTCTCCTCAAACATGCGTGGTACCGCACGAAGTATTTCTATCACTGGTGTGCAAGATATCTTCCGTTCCGGTCATCTAAAATATAAAACTTTGATAGCGTTTAATTTTATATACATATATAGTTATTTGATGAACAAGTAACAAAAAAATTCCATCGATTTTGCTCTAAATTGGCTGATTTTTTTGCAATAAAAAAAGTATATAACGGATTGTTTTTCTTTTTCATACGATAAAGGGATGTTTTCTCAATATGCAGTTCAAAGCGAAAGATGATCGGTCTATTAGTTTCGTAGATATTATGCACACCAGTGACAGAGAAAAAGCTGTTTCGAGAAAAATGTTTAAAATTTCAGTGCGTTAACAAGTAATCCTACCTAAATGTTCCGATTTTGATGAGTATGTTGTTCTCTAGACAAAAATAAGCGACACATATTTTTTTTATATGTGCCCATTCGCACTTTTAAAGGGACACATCCTTTTGAAACATCCTTTTGAAAAAAATCGATTTTTCTTTTTCGAAGCGAATAGCTTCTAATCTATAAGAGATAGAAAAAAAATGTTCTGAATAAAAATTGAATGGCACTAAGAGTACTTTAGAATTGTAAGAAAAATTTTTTATTATTGTTAAAAAGTACTCTTGAAAAACCATTCAATTTTCATTCTAGAAATTTTTTTCTACCTTTTATAATTTCAAAGATATTCGCTTCGAAAGAAAAAAACCGATTTTTTTCAAAGGGGTGTTTCACCCCTTAAAAGTGTGTATGATTACGTATAAAGAAATACGTGTCACTTATTTTTGTCTGGAGAACAACATACTAAAAACTCATCAAAATCAGAGTATAACACTTGAGTTGGTTTACTTGTAAGTTATATGTATAATTGCGCGCCGAATTGATCTTTATAATTTCGCTAATTTTACGAATTTCGATTTGAAATTTGCTGTACATATTTTTAACATTTTATACTATAGTATTAAGAAAAAAAGAAAATAGATCATAAGAAAAAAAATCAATTTTTTTACTCAGAAAACAGAATTCCCTTGACATCAATTATTAATACCAAATCTTTTATACAAATAATGCATATCATTAGAGTTAAGTAAATAATAAGATAGTATCACTTGGGTTTTAATGTTTCATTTGATATATTAGTTTTTTTCGAAGAGTAATAATTTTTGACATAGAATTAAAATTGCTATTACTTGAGTTGGAATAAGATCTTCAATAAAAATATTCTTGAAGAAGAATTAAAACTATTATTATTTGAGACATTTAGGTTCTATTCGAGAAATATTGTATATTCCTAACGCCTTTTTTTTACCTTTTTTAAAAAGGTAAGTTTGTACTGATAACATCACATGTAATGATAATATCACATATATTCGCATATTCATATATACCGATAACATTATAGCTTAAAAAGAATTATACGTAATTTTTTGGCGAATTATTATATAAATATCTCTATAAATTCAATTTTAAATTTAAATTTTGCAAATTGTTTAAGGAGATAATTCTGATTTAAAGCGCTCTGAAATGAGACAAATTTAGGAATTAAAAAACAGTAATTCCGATAAATTTTAGGGGCATACATTTTACATATTTTTTAGGTACAAATTTTTTCAAAAGATTTTATTAATCCAAGTTATGTGTACGTTATATCATACAAGGCGTTTTGCGACATTTTTAATTTTCCAAATTTTCTAAGTTTTTAAAGGCAAAAAATTTTGTTAGTATTTTCTTGAATGTTCAGAATAATGCACTCTCTACAAGAGATCTACTAAAAAATATTAAATATAAATTGCTCTTTCTTGAAATAGAAAAGTTATGATTAATATTCGTATTGCGAAAACATCTATGAAGTTGACATCCTATATCTTCAAATCTTTATTTTTTTATATTTAATTAAAGCGCTTTTCAAAACGTATCAGAAATTTTGAAAATGAGATGACAACTTCATAGATGCACACTGGCCAATGTAACATGTAATAGTATACAGTTCGACGTATGTATGTATGTAATGTATACATGTAATGTATGTAATGTATATGTGCATTGATGTCTGTCCTGCTCCACATATGCGCATGAATTTTATACATATTTTTCAGAGCCATTTAAGTCTAGTGTACAGTATAGAAGTTGTACAGTATAGAAAATTATGATAAATGTGTATAGTATAAAAAGTTATAGACAATTATGACAAATTTTCTCCACTCTTTGCATTATATTCCAACTTACACATCGATATTGGACTTAACCTTTAGCAAACCTTGTAGAAATCTCGCTTGGGTTTTGATTGGAAGGATCAAAATTATGATAGAGATTACAATTAAAATTCAAATAATAAATGTTTCACTTTTTTTAGAGAAAAAGAGGCGTGTTTACGACCAATATGGCAAGGACGGCCTTCAAATGCCCGGAGGCAAACGACGCCACGGAGATGATTTTGATTCGCACTTTGGTGGCGCGTTTGTTTTTAGGGATCCTGAAGAAGTATTTAGAGAATTTTTCGATGGAATACCATTCGAAGATTTGTTTGCTGGTAAGATACAAATACATCTAGACAGAAAATACAATTAAGTTGTCAAAAGGCAAACATTGCAAACATCGAATTTTGCAGGTTTTCATGGTGGAGGTTCTCGGAGAGGCGTCGGAAGACACGACCACTCAACGAGTAATAGTCTGAGTACTTCTTTCTTCGGGCCCTTTGGATTTGGCTTTCGTTTGCCGTTTAATGATTTAATGGAGAACGCTGGTGCTGCAGGAAACTTTACTTCTTTTGGTACTTTCACTAGTTTCGATGGAACGAGCGGTGGCACTGCTGTAAAACGTACCAGCACCTCAACTCGTTTCATCGATGGAAAAAAAATTACGACCAAAAAGTAAAAATCTATATATCACACATATATCACACATGCATACACACACACACACACACACACACACACACACACACACACACACACACACACACACACACACACACAAACCTTATTGTACGTTCTATTATTTAAGATTCAACAACATTATATTTCTTCTAATTATATCTTCTGTTTCTCATGTCTTTTACAGAGTCTACGAAAATGGAAAAGAAACCATAATGTCTTATGAAAATGATATTCTGAAATCAAAGACAGTGAACGGCGTACCACAATCAATAACGTACAGTTAAAACACATCTCACTCGCACGATCTCTCCTTGGCAATTGAGAAATTCCTGTCATCACGATTTAAACATCTGTAACAAGTATCTAGTATCCGCGTTGGTATCTCTCGACACAGTTGCTCCCCTCGCAGAGTCATTTCCATTGAAAATGTAACATCAGTCGACATGCTTCTTAACGCGCGTTATTCGCCGAAATTGACAATCAATGATAGTGAGATAGGCTCTCTAAGCCCGAGTGATCGGAGCGTTAATAATTGGAATTTACATAAAAACAAGAGCGAATTACTTTTTACACGAGATTTAGTTTTCTGTCATCTCGTTTGTTTGTATGTTAGGTTCGACGATGCATCAACGAGTCATCAAGTCTGCGAAAACGTCAACGATAACACGATGGATAACCACAACTTGAATACGACCTATGGCGACTATGTAAAAGCTAGCAGAGTAAAGACGCGTCATCATCCGCACATGAATAAGAAGCACGATAGAAATAAAAGGAAATAAATTTCTTCGCTCTTGTCTCAAGTTCCTCATGTATTCAAGTCGACGAGTGTGCGCTTCTGATATACTCGACTTAAGATTTAATTCCGGATAAATTTTAGTTTTCGATATAATACTACTATTCTCCATTCATTATTACTTAATAAAAATTCATAAATTAATGAACAAAAAATGTTAATCTGTGTAAGAATTAAGAGAAAAAGTAACCTGTAATGATTACACGACTGGCTTGACATATCCACGCGGTTCGTATAATAAAGTTCATTAAAAAAAAAACTATTTGAATTTAATTAGTTATTCGCGATAGTATATCTCTTGCGTCACAAATTGAGACTAATTTACAAGTAACATCTTCTTTGTCTCTACCTAGTTGTATGACGTAACCAATGCCATTCGCTAACTTAAATTTCGATTATCGCTAGGTTACAAAACTGATGCAAAAAATTATAATTTCTCAAGTAAATATTTATGAAAAATCAGCACCTTCAAAAATCATATATTTTCATGAGTAATCTTCAACAAATTTTAGTCGTTACTTATTGTTTATTAAAAAGTATGACCATAAAAATGAATGTTAAAAGAATTACTATTTTAAATTTGCATACACTTTACAACACGAAGCGCGAGAGTCACTAAAATGTGGATTAAGGATTAAATTAGGTTATATTTTTTTGGAAATAGTGCTGTTTTCTATAGGATAGCAAATCCTTTGTTTCACATTGTAAAATGTATGTGATGGCGCACACTGCCTCCACGCGTACATTTTACAACACGAAGAAGAAGCCACCCCATAGCAAATTGATTTGGATTAGATTATTTTCATTAATTTTTTATTAATAACTTTTCAACGAACAACGGCTAAATCTGTTGGAAGTCACTCAGGGTCATGATCAGGGTCTTGACAATATATGTTAAAATCATTTTTAAGATGCTGACTTGTAAATATTTACCATTTCTCAAAATAATAAAAATATCTATAAATGTATCTCGTATTGATTTATAGCATAATTTATTTTTATTGCTGTGTATTTTTATTATCGTTGGCTCTAGCGTTATTTACTGATTTAAGTTTTAGCTAAATACGCGTTAAATGTGCACCGTTGAGAAACTGTTAGAAAAATCGTTTTTGATCGTATTTCCTTCGATTATAGCTATTTACACATGTGTATATAATAAGAAAAAAGATGTTATAGAAATACATTATTAATATACACTAATTATCTTGAATATAAAGCAAATTATGAAATTTCAGTATGGGACTACTGTAAACGGCAGAGATCAAATTACTATTTGATAAAAGGAAATCAATTACGACAGATATATGCGACAAATAGTTTTATACTAATTGCAATAAATCATTGGATACAAAATTCATATAAATCAGTGGAATTAAATAAAATCGATATTTACTGTATCTAAATATGATTATTTGCATATGTGCTTGTAAAATTCTGGGTGTTTCTCTTCAATAGTGAACAAGTTTTATAATTGATCGAATGAAATCACAAGTATTCGAATATTCATGTGTACGTATACGCTTGATAATGAGAACCCACTACTTCTTTCCAATCGAAGCGATTAATGCTTCCACTTTAGTGATGTATTGCTCTTTCGCCGTTTCTTGTCCCATACTTTTTTTACCGTTCCAAGCATCCCATTTAGCTTTTCCTTTGAAATCCAACATACTCGGTCTCTCTAAAAAAAGGTTTACACGAATCATGACAATTGTACATAAGTGTACGCAACAAATAATGGACGCAAAAATGAGAACGTACCTGTATTACAGTTGCCAATGGTAGATTGCTTGTACAATGCATACAATTCGAGTAAATCTTCATCTTCTGGTTGCGCAGCCAATTTCTTTACTGTTGTAGCCGCATCATTAAATTTCTAAGAATAGAAACATGTTTTTATGATTACTTTATAATAAGGAATTATTTTTCGCGTTATTTGACAAATTGTTATTAAATTTAATAGAAATCATAAGCAATTTGGACGATTTAATTTATCAATACAGAGTAACATATACCAATGATATAATTTGATATAAATTCCAAGTAAAATATTTTAGTAAATTTTCATTTTTTATTTGTATCATAATTAGGATTATCAATATTCCATTAATAATTAAATTCAGCATTTCAGTGAATCGATTAAACTATTAGCATTTCATATTCTTTTTCGATTTTTAAATCACTTTATCCTTTTTCATGTCTGTTGATTTTCTTTCCGTTTCTCATTGCAGCAAATATATTTATTTCAATGAAATTTATGTTAGAAGCAGTATTGCAACGTATATAGAATGTATAGTATGTATTAGAATTGTAACTACGATTTGGATCTAATATTCGAATTCTTTTCATTAAATTATTACTTGAATTTGGATGTCCGAATTGTATTCGAATAATTCGAATCTAATATACGAGTCGGATCCTATAATTGTAAGAAATAAAACGAAAGACCAATTGTTAAGTTAGCTAGAATTATATTTATTTAATCATTTTTCGCCTACTAAAATTATTCTTTACGTAGAAAATATCGTTATAATTAAAAAAAGACTATCACTTGAATTAATTTTTGTAAATCGGTTGGTTTTTTTTATCGAAAATATTATCTCAGCAAACAAATATATAAATATTGCTTCCATATAACGGAATATAACGTGTATATATAATCTATGTCACGTTATATTAATTGTAATTTTCCACTCATTGCAGCTATATATAATATAAATATAATGTAAATATAATGTAACTTAATATAACTTAATATAAATACAAATATATGTAACTTAAAATGTTATATAATATAACAATCATGTAACAGTTTTATAATTTGATGCGTTATTGTTATAAAACTAGAATGTGATTGTTACATTATCCTAATTTAATTTAATGCCCTTTGTACATACTATTTCCAGAAAAGAATTAATTCTAGGAATTAATTCTAAAGTGAAAACAAACAGTTTGCTTTCGCTTAGAATTAATTTAAAGACCTTTCTGAGATTAATGTATGTGCAAAATACATTTCCTGAAAATTGTTTTTGCATGGGTATAAAAGACATATAATAATTGATTTTAATTCATTTATTTATAAACTTCATAGTTTGCACATAAATACATATATATTTATAAATATCACTGAGTGACTATTACTGAGTATTCAAAATATTTAATTGTAATATTCATATATTATATATTATATTTTTATGGTAATTGTTGAGTTTAACTTTTTCACTTTCGATAAAATTAGGTTCGTTCGATGCGTCTTTGCACGAAATGAACGAATCTCGAGAAAAAAATGTGTCGCCCGTTCCGCGAACTAATCAATTGTTGAAGTTGACAGATATTCAGGTTAAAAAATCACATCGATGGCATTACACAAATTCTTTGTTTTAAACATAACTTCTCTTCTTTAAAAACAAATTCTCTGCTTTAAAAATACAAATTTTCTTCTTTAAAAACATATTTTTTATATAATATAATTTTATATATATTTTTTACAGTAGAAAATTTACAGTAGAAAATTTGTTTTTAAAGTAGAGAAATGTGTTTTAGAGTCGAAAAGGAAATTATTTAGAATATGGGTCCCTCCTAGAATCTTAATAAAAATACTCTTTCAATCCATTTTCATTCAAAACGGAAAGAATTTGACAAAAATCGCGGCGGTCGGCCTCGAGTTGAATCAAGTTATTAAGCGTTAAAGTTCTAGGCTTTAGAGGTTAAGATATCTGTCATCCCGACTCGATATAGTGTTATGTATACATTCTGCTTTAATTACACCAATTTTCTGCTTTACAAACACAAATTTATTGCTTTAAGCACACAAATTCTTTGTGTGCTTGTATTAGCAGTGAATTTGTTTTTAAAGCAGTGAATAGTAATTATTTAGAATTTAGAATACAGGCCCTCTCCTTTTTTTTCCATTTTCCGCTGTAATTTTGTAAATTTGTGCATTTTCATGCATAGAGTGTATTCTAAGAAAGGAAGCGAACAAATTAAAAAAACGATAATTTGATCATAATTTATAACTATGTATGCATGTATGTATTTTTCAATAAATAATGGTATTGATGCATTTACTTTTTAATCGAATAAAATTTTATATAAATTGGAATTTCTCTATTAAAAATAAAACGTGTACATATGTATTTCGTAATCGTTATCATATATACTTCCAATTTTCGCTGCAATGGCTCAAATTACATCATCCCGATTTTCCATGTATTTTCTCAAACTATGTTTCGAACCCATTTTTGATCTTTTTCGTATTATTCCATGAATCGCGCGCGCGCACGCGCACGCACGCGCCACACATCACACGCGCTCCACACACACACCACACACACACACACACACACACACACACACACACGCACGCATGCACGCACAGAGAATATGTTTTGTGTGCTACCGATGTGTTAAAAAAATAATTAAAACACTTATCTCACTAATCAAAGTAACTAACCGCCTAACTTGTTCTAAATTAAATCTCTAAAGAGGGGAAGGTGGATTACAGTATGAAACATTCCGTTTTCACAAGTAATTATTTAAATTATTAAATAATTTTATCAAAATAAAGTTTGCTCATCGTCCTTACTTCGTCCAACGACATAATGAAATATCCGGAGTTTTAGAGTTTCACCAAATTATGTTGACTGTGATGTAGAGAAAGAATCGTATGTGAGGTTACGACACTCTTGTTAACGGATGCCGCGGTAATAGACTATACGTATATACGTATATATGTGTATATATGTATACACCCACGGTAATCGATTCTGTTCTCGGAAATTTTCACAAATTGAGAAGTGACCATCTTTCTATAATTAATGCCTATGCACGATTAACGATACAACTAATGCGACTTTGAAGCTTATAGCCACATTTGACATAAAGACGAAATAACTTGAATTTTCGGAAGTTTTAAATAAGTAAATAAGTAGATATGAAAGAATTTTTTTCAGTAGCAGAGTATGATGAGCTGTAAGAAGCATGAACTATTTTAATGTTTTAATAAAATATAGCAAAATATCGTCACTTTATTATATATCTATATATGGTAGTTATAATTTATTATTTTACATTTAAATATTATTTAGGATTCTAAATCACTTTCGTGATAATTTATTTTAATATTTTTGTATTATATCTTTGTGAAAAAAAGAGTGACAATAGGATACATGGATCTTGGCAGAGAAAACACAAATTATATAGGCCTGTTCTTTTTGGCTGAACTTTTGCACCAATTTATTTTTCTTTCTCTTCTTTCCTGCTGGAGAGAAAAGGAAGAAAGATGAATTGGTGCAAAAATTCAGTCAAAAAGAACAGGCCTATTATTTAACATCTCCAAGAAGCTACCGTTATAAATATCAATTTTTTTTATTAAATCTCTTCTTTTTATTAAATCATTTTATTAAATCGCTTTGCGTGCAAACTTGGAAACTTATGTGAAACCACAATGTATCCTTTCATCGCAGTATTTCGCAACAGTAACAGATTTCCTAACCTCAATGGTTATCAACTTTAACGTTTAATATCTCGGATCACAGGGTGACGCGCTTTTTTTTGCCACTCTTTCGTTTCATGCAAAAATACATAAGCCTAATTTCATTGATTTTGGAAGTGCGGGGGGTTAAACTAAATAGTTATCCATTATAACATTTCATATAAGTTTTCTTTCCCTTAAAAGTTTTACGAATTGTACTAAATAAAATTGTACTAAATAAAAAAACAATTGTTTTGTGGATTTTTATATTTTCCAGAGGTATTAAAGTCTGGAACAAACTTATTAGTAGTAGAACAAATAGAACTTACACAAAATGAACAGGATCTTGTACAAATATTTTAAATGTTAAAAAGGAAAAGTGCACTTTAATCTCAGAGATTGTCTGATAAGAGAATAGCCCAAATGGTATAGAAGCCGTTAAGCCACCAAAATTATATCTAAAAACTTCATTTTATATCTAAAAACTGCTTTTAACATTATCTCGGCTATATTCTATTTTACAAATAAGTCTCATGAAAAAAATCATCAATTTTTTGCAGCAATATTTTACAAGATGCATCGATTAAATTAAAGACAGTTGCTCGACAATTTGTTTGCATATGAACGTAATTTGTAGCATCAATAAAAAATTCTTAATGACTATTGTTCAGATTCCTATCCGAATGCCACTCAGATATCATTCCATCCTTGTTGTTTACCAAACATTAAACAAGGATGATACTGGGGAGTACCTGGGTGGCAATTCGAACACAGAAAAATTTTTTAAAATCATGATAAATTATATTGAATAAATATAATAAAGTTTGTAAGAAAAATTGTATATTTTAAAAGATATTATACATTTCTATAAATAAATTTGTAGCAAAATCTTGCAGGAAAAAATAATCATAAATTACATATCTCAAAATATGACAGATAAAATATTTTGATATACAGATAAATTGCAATACATAAGTTTTACAACTAGAGCAATCGTCGAAAATTGTACTTTAATAGTATTGTTACTGTAGAATAAATGATTTTCTTAGATGAATATCTAGTTAAACAAAAAATGTCTACTTTAGTGATAAACCAAAGAAATACTTGCTTATTTTTCATATACTGAATATTAAAATTAGAAATCGATATCAGTCATTGTTACTTATAAAAAGATCATACTTATAGTTATTTGTATATCTAACTATTAGATATATATATACTTTTTTTTTTATTATATTTAAATAAATATTATATATATTTAAATAAATATTATATTTAAATAGGCCGGCGATTAAATATATCATTTTCCCATATACATAAATTTTATACAAATAAAAAAGACTGTATAAATTGGATCCATGCACAATTCATAATATGTCTTTTTTTAATATATTCATTAATTAAAAAATATTGAGTAAATTCAGCATATACACACCCTGAATTATTTTGTGCTACATTAATTGTGCCAGAAAATTTAGTATCTTTTTACTAAGACTTAATTATATATCGTACAAAATGTATCAAAATGTTACTAAAAAATTACTTTATTATTTCAAAATGAATATAAAAAAATAATAAAAAGACATAATTTTTGTATATTACATATTATTAACAAGGGACCTGTCACAATTATTTGAAACCAATTCAAACCGAAATATTTCATCATTTTACTAATAATTGATAATATAATATGAAATATAAACGTTAGCTTTGACCCTTGCTCCTATCATAACTGTCCAGTAGACCTATTCTATAACTTTTTAACGATAATTTTATTAGCTAGATATCATTGCGCAGATATTTTACATATTGAAAAAGCTGTGTAACGACAATATAACGATATCGAATTGTCGTCAAAAAGTTACAGAATAAGCTTACAGAAATTCGATTCTCTTTGAAATATGTTGTTAATACAAAATACAAAACTCTAAGAGATACTGTCTACTTTTTTATATCAGCTCAATCTCGGATTTAATGGATGAAATAATCCCTCAAAATTAATGAGATGAAGTATTTTTTAAATATTATAATTAAATTATAATGAAATTAAATATTTTTGAAAAATCTAAATACGCTGTTATAAATATTTAAAAAATCATAAAAGTTTTGTCTAAAACATTTTTTTGTAAATCTCACCATTTCGCTAATAACTGAATCAAATATAGATTTTAGCTTTAAAGAGTCGTTTTGAATCTAAATTTAGACCGTTATAAAAAAAAAGTATATATCTTTTATATCTTTGTGTTTAACAACATATTTCAAGAAAAATTGAACCGAATAGATCCCTTATAAATAAAAATAAGCCTATTCAATCAGAGCTGAATGTTACAGCGAATTCGATTGGATGCATTAGTGCGCACATAAAACCGTACGCTGATTTAACCCAAGTGTAAAAGTAAAATATAAATATTTTAAAATACATATTTTATCTAATAGCACAAAAAAGTAAATAAAATATATTATAGAATGTTGCTTTAATCCGTTTCTATTTTTGTATTAAATACATCTTTACATCAACTTGTGTAAATGTAATGTGCACTTATGTAATATGCACTAATGCGTCCAATCAAATTCGCTACTAGCTTTTAAGGGGCGGTAATGTTGCAATTGCTCACTGTTAATCACAGATGACTTTCGTCTAAGAAGTTTTTTTTTCTAACATTGTGATTAGCTGATATCCAATAGAACGTGTACAACTAATATACATTCGCTTTTTAATATGTCTGCGTAAATTTATATACATTTTCTAGTTCTATAAACAGCTCGCCAAATATTTTCGTCCTTGAAATAGTTTTGAATAATTTCTTATAACTTATTGTTTTCGTACATACAAAGTGTCCCATTTTAAAGAGTCCAGTCAAATATTTCGAAGACTTACGATAGGTAAAAATGTTTCAGACAAAAGTTGTATAGTCCGGAGAAAAACAAATAATTGCAAATCAATTGTCCAAAAAAAACAAAATCGGTTTTTTTTTAATTACGCGAAAATCATTTTTAAATAAAATTATGGCTTTTTTTTACATAATATGATTCTTTTAGTTATTTTTGCATATAAAAATATTACAGTTATTAAAAAATCAGTATATTTTACGCTTTATTTTGGTATATTTAAAAATAAAATATTAAATATCTCATAAATTATTAATTATTTTTATAAACATACTTTGATACTTTCCTGTACAAAATGAGATGAATTAATGTAGATAATTAATAAACAAAAAACATAATTGTTTTATCAAGACATATTAGGTATGGGAAAAAGTTCATGGCGTTTTTTTAATGTCATCTAATGGGAAAAACGCCATGAACTTTTTCCCACACCTAATATAAATGCATATCGCAAATTGCATAAGTTTTCACTTCACAATACATTTTGAAAAATAAATTTTAAAAAGTGATTTTTATCGTTCTACACATACAACTTCTGTCTAAATAAGCCTCCAAGGCTCCCCAGATAGCAAAGCGTATCTCAACAAAATCGTACAAATCTATGATTGCTTATGATGCTGGCAACTTGCCGTAGATTTATCTTCAACATACGTCATGATTTCGAATATATCGACATTGTAACAACATGCAGATAACAATGTGTATATGTATTGCCAGCAAGATAGCTGCGTCAATATTATCTCGCGACAATGTAACGGCATTGTATGATGTTGCATCATATTATTATGGCTACATGATGGCAACAGTACGATTTTGTTGATGACGATTTTAAAGTTATCGGCAAATTGCTGGTAGCAAGTTGCCAACAAATGAGGATTCAGTTGCTGCAATTCTGATAGCAACATATGGTCTGTTTTCTGTTCCTGCACTAGACTGTTCTAGAACTCTCTTTCTCGCTTTAAACAAATATCAAACATATATCTATCTCACTTTAAGTTCCAAAAGTATACACTAGTTCAACCACAGAAAACAAACCTATACTTAGCAATGCATACTTAACAAGCAACATGCCAGCAACAAGATAGACACGTTGCTGGTCTAAATATTTTCGAGTTATTCAGCTAGATTATTTAAGGTAATTCTTCTATAAAAGAGTATTAAAGAATGTAATAATTATCTTGTTTTGAAAATTGGCAGTATTTCCTGACACATGTAAAATATATATGAAAATTTAATATAAGAGAGAGTGGAGTAAATCGGACCTATCTACAGTTTTTGCTTTTTATAAGCCGTAAATAAAGTCTGATCGTAAAATCGAATGTTGGAAAGATCATTTAATTTCTTTCACTTTTGCTTGAGGCAATTTTTTGTTCTCTCACCTGTATCGAATTATAACGGAAAATGTAAAAACGCTTTTTCTAATGATTCTAAATCGGACACTATTCTTATGGACTTTTAAATAGAATTTTAAAATATTTTAATGTATTTTTAGTACTGAATAAAAACGAGCAATTTGACAGTCAAAGATAACAATTTTATTCAGAAAAAAAATTACTGACAGTTTATATTTTTTATTAGAATTGAAATTAATAAAACTCAATTAATCTGAGTCTGATGACTCATAATATTTCATTGATTTAAAAATTTAAGAAATTTGTTCTGGTCGAAACGTTTTTATTTTATTTGATGTTATATGAAATTTTAGCAACTGTAATCTATTGCTCATATACCTTAGTGTCACACTTATATCGTTTAGTTACAAGTGAGCATTATATATTTAGTTTTATTTACTGATTTAATTCCTTGGACTAGATCTGATCGGCCGATTACTAGTACTACAACTAGGTCTATAAGTTATATATTGTACTATTGTATAAGTTATATATTGTACAATTTGAACACAGGTCCTTTTAAACTTTGTAACAAATTTTACAATAAACCGCAAAAGTGATCACAAAACACTTGATATTTTTGAATTGCACTCTTTAATTATTTTAAATCAATTATCTCTCAAATTTTTAACACCTTTTAAGTAATGATATAAGGATTTTTTTTTTAAAAACTTTCGCACGATGGCTGAAAACACAGCCTATATTCTATGTCTATATTCTATATTCTATGAATCTATTCTATGAATGTTATGATATGTTTGACAGAAAACTGTCAAATTGCTATCACATTTTTTTCGGTGTCTTATAAGGACTTTATATTATAAAAAGTATATGCAAATCTGGTTAATCGTATTCATTTAAATTAAAAAAGTCCTATTTGGAACATGATCCATTTATGGATCCACTCTCCCCTAAATATTGTTAATTTACAAGTCGATACCAAACTCAATGTTATATGTATTACAGTGTCAGCTATTATCGAACAATTGCAAGATTAATATTATAACAAAAGGCATAGATTTGTTTATATTATCTTAAAAATTGACATTCTTTGTATCAAATATAATTAATTTGTTAAGTCTTCTGATTCCGGTGTCACGGTCATATTGAAATGTGACGTCATAAGCGAAAAATGACAAATTTTTTGCATATCATTTGTAAAGAGAATTTAGATAAAACAAAATAATATAATAACTTTAAAGTATTTATAAAAATGAACTAAAATTATTCTTATCTCTCTTTGACAGTCAGTAAATAGTTATCAGTAAAAGACATAAAGTGAAAATAAGCTGTATATTTTCACTTCACGTTTAAGACAATGTGGCCGCAACAACTAATCAAGAACCTTAAATTTTTAATAACAGTTGCTTGAAATAAATGACAAGTAAATTAAAGTCTCATATTTTTCTATAATTCCTTCAGCGTCGATACCGTAAAAACTTCCACAAAGCATATGCAATACTGCATCAGATCGGTATACGGAATACTGTATCGATAACAAAATTCTTCCACAAAAAAACGTTCAAAAGTATAGGAAGCGACTAAACTAATGACATTGTAATTACCATTTTTTAAGCCGAGTATCATTATCGCCAAAATCTGCAGCACGACAGTAATATTCGTCAAGAAACGTAGTTTCCTGATTTGGCTTTCCTTCTGTTTTATCGCTAGTGGAAAAAATACTGGTATTGTACCAAGAAACAATAACAACGTACGAATTTTTTCATCAATCTGATATGCGCTTAATATGCCAGATGTCAACAATGCTAAAGGAACAATTTCAATGACACTGGAAAACCAATCGTAAAAACTTCGAAAGCATCTTGCTGTAGGTGTCGATGATGAAGTAAATGGTACTCCTGAAACATTAAAATAATAAATAAAGAATTACATAAGATAAATATATTACATATACATATACGTTTAAGTTAAATAT
>NW_012130152.1:408065-419513 GCF_000143395.1 Atta cephalotes
ATATATATATATATATATATATATATATAGAGAGAGAGAGAGAGAGAGAGAGAAGGGAAAAGATGGAAGAAGGAAGGCAGGAGAGAGAGGAAAGAGGGAGGAAGGGAGGGAGAGAGAGAGAGAGACTTCAAAATGATATAAGATTCAATGTTATAATTGTGTAAAGATGTATATAAATATAATTTGATTTCATATGAGCATATTATAAATTGTATTAGTTGTTGGAACATGTAAGAAATAATATTACATATGCAATTACAAGTAGATAGTGCTTATCAAAATTTACATTAAGTAGAAAATCTAATATCATGTGGTTGTTATGTGCTAAAATATTCTTTTAAATGTACACAAGAATATAAACTTTCAAGTTACTGATGTGTATAAAATCTTGTAATTACAATACATATAAACTAATATCCCACCTGAAGTTACTTTTCGAAAAAAATTAAAGTAATATGATATAAAAACAATTATTAAAAATATCTTTTTTATTGGGAAATATTTTTTTATTGGGATATCTAAGTGAAATGTAAAAATCTTTAAGATGAATCTTTAAGATAAACCCAGTTAGAATCAAATATGTTTTTATGACAGTTCCTCACGTGTTCCAATGATAGCAAATAATTTGCATGAATTACCATGAATCCTTAACGTTGATAAATGCAGCAAATATCTTCCTCTCCTATTCCTGATTCAGACGCAAAAATTAAATACTGTATGCGACTACGTGTCATTTTGTATCAATCACTCTTCATTGTGACCCCCTCCCCCCCCCTTCAAGTTATGACATGGAATCTTAGGTGGCCCATACCTATAAGTGATTGTATCTTAAGCGAAGAGGATAGCGATTAAAAAAAAGCAGATTGTCGAGAAAAAGCATAGGTATATTAAAAAAAGATACTTCGAAAATTTAGGATCGAAAAAATAAAGCAACGTAACAATATTATTTGATGAGTTACAGTCAGGGTTGGGCAATTTAAAGCTGCTAGTAGTTTTTTACGTATAGTACGTATGTATAATATGTATGTATAATATGAACAAATATATAAAAAAATGAGACTCGAAAGAATCTATCAGTGAAAAATATAAAAAGCCTATCAGAGCCTACATCGGCTGTTCGAACAGAAAAATTCTTCTTTTCGTGTGAATGTAACAAATAAAATAAATGAGTGTTTCAACCTTTCAATTCTTATGAAGTCTTATCAATATAAAATATAAATCAAAATTACATAAGTAACGCAAATTCCAAGATGTTGACAATTTAGTTCGTTCTTCTTTATCCAAATTAGCTATGTAATGAATAGCCAAATGATCAAAAATATTAACTTATACAATAATAATATAAAAATTTACATAAAATAAAACCGAAGTCATACATTGCGTCAATAAGTAGAATCACAATCGCTCATCAGATTGTCAGATTTGCTATGCATAATATGTATAATACATATAAAACACATACAGAATTTTTGTCTCTTGCAATTTTTCTGTAAAGTTGATAGTATTTGAGTAAAAAATTCAAGACCAATATTTGACAGTTTTTTTGTAATTAATATTTTATTAACTATTGCGAAAATTACAAAATGGTAGAGGATTTTTCGATTCAGTTTAGTCCCCTCTATATACACAAAAGCGATTGGCCAAAATTTACGGACATCCTGTATAATACTTTTAACATAGATATTATAGATATAAATCATGTATAGTACGTTATGTTTTATACATGCTCAACCCTGGTTACGATAACATTATGATAACAGGTTTATTTGAAAGAGAATCAGGATAATCATAATAAATAAAATAAGAACAAAGTAAAATTAAAGGAAAGATTTTAATTAATTGATTTCAGTTAATTGATTGTAATATATATAATAGAAAAGAGATGTCTTTGGAAAAGGAACAAATGCAACAAGATTTGAAGGCATAAAGGCATTCATCTTACCAAATCTGAAAATTCCCAAAATCGAGTGCATGAAGAGGATTCGAAAGGCACGCAAGGACCACGTGATCGGCAAGGCTTTCACCCGGTAGGGCTCAGCGAGATGTCCCATACATATTGCAGTCACCAGCAATTTCACAAGATGCGCCACGACACTGCTCGCGCTCACCATGATCACCGTTGTCTCGTCGCGAATGTTGCCTTTCCAAATAATTTATGATCATCCAATCGAGAATAATCAGTCGAATTTTCCATCCAAAATTGCCAGTGTCAATCTCACTTACTATTTACGAAATACAAGCAGTGTGAAGCAGTGATCAGCGCAGTGTGAAGCAGTGATCAGCGCAATGATGCCATTTCCAGATTTCCGGCTTCTAGCCATTTACGGCATTTTATGGCATGTGGAAGGGATACGGCGGCAAGCGTAAATATTTATATCATGAGCGGCGCTTCGGTGATCGGCCAGCTTCGCACAGCTTCGGGCGGTACACTGGTGGTAGAAATGGTAGAATTGGTAGAAGAGAGTTTAGAGGCTTTAGAGAGCGGTAGCAGGTAGCTCCAAGATGGAATTAGTGGAAATGATGGAATCCACTATGGTATTGGTAAGGGATATGATGAAAGTGTTGTAAATAATCAATACGCGAGTAATTCGATTCAGTGCCATTTAAAAGAAAAAGAAGAAATATTTAAACGTTTATATTCTCGAATGAATCACAACTTATGCTATATGCCAACATGGAAGAAAAATTGATTACGAGAAAGAGACTCGATTACAACAACAAGCTCATTCTGGCGCCTATGGTGCGCATCGGAACTCTTCCCATGCGTTTGCTCGCCTTAGATTATGGCGCAGATATAGTATACACTGAGGAACTAATTGACAGAAAACTACTTCGTTCGATTCGTCGAGAGAATGGTAAAATAAGCAATTCTTCTTTTGTTTAACTGGAGTGACGAATTGCATAAGATTTGTTTGTATATTATTATGCTGCGTTCCATTTGACACTCACAGCATTCTTGGAATTATTTCATCCTTATATTTATCAAATTTAATATTAAACAGTAATAAATGATGTCGAATAATTATACAGTTTACCATTGAGCACCTCAACAAAATCAATAAAATGGTTATTATTGACGTGTTTTTATATGAAACGAAAGAATCTGACGAAAAAAGCGTCGCTCTGTCCTGTGAATTGAGACATTAAGCGTTAAAATTGACGACTATTGAGGTTAGGAAATCTGTTTGCCGCGAAATTTGTATATAATACTGCGATGCAAGCATGCACTGTACATGAGTTTGCATTGGTAATGAATTTCGATTTTTCAGTTTACATGTGAAGCGACTTTCACCTTTCCCCTCCCCCCCTGCTTAAGAGGCATACGCTTCTATAATTGCACTGTTGCACATGAGTATAGTACTACAATTATAGAAATCGTGCGCTCCTTAAGCCTGGGGAGGGGAGGGTAAAACTGATGGAAGTCGTTTCGCGTGGCAACTTGAAAAATTGAAACCGTGTGTGTATGTGTGTGTGTGTGTGTGTGTGTGTGTGTGTGGTGTGGTGTGTGTGTGGTGTGTGTGTGTGGTGTGTGTGTTGTGTTGTGTGTGTGTACACGAGGATAGGAATGCCTATTCATACTTTCTTCTGTGTTTCTCATTTTTTCTTATGTCTTCTCTGATACGCGTGTAACTTCAGATAGGTAGGTATTTCTGTCCCCGTATGTACATACAACAATATAGATATATCTCATTTCGTCTCTGTGACAGATTTCCTAATCTCAATAGTCGTCAACTTTAATACTTATGTTATTTACATACTTATATACATATACTTAGGTTATTCTATAATATCCTTTTTGTTTTCTGTTTTTTGCTTTTTGCTATTATTGCTATTTTTTCTATTTTGTCTTTTTGTTTCTTATCCAGTTTTTTGTTTACGCCCGATATTAACAAATTTCGGAAGAAATAGGAAACATGTAGTAAGAAATATAATTGTCGATAAAATGATTACAAAGAGGGAAAAGCAAGAGGCAAAAAGCAAGAAACAAGAAACAAAGAACATATTGTAGAATAGGCTTTAATATCTCAGTTCGTAAGACAGAGCGACGCTTATTTCTGTCAGATTCTTTCATTTTACATCGAATAAACCTAGTTTTATTAATTTTTGAGATGCTCAGTGATAAACTATATTACCCTACAATTAAGTGATCTTGTTTCTCTAAAAAATGTATTTTTTTTTAAATCTAACTTGTAATACGTCCTCTTGCTAAGATTGTGATCGTGATCTAATTAGCGACATAAACATATACTGAATGTAATCTTGTTGATTGTCTTATTGTTAGAGAGAGATTTACTTAATATCATTATTTGCAGATGTCTTAGGCACTGTTGATTACATCGATAAGACAGATGGTACTGTGGTGTTTCGTACTTGTTCTCGGGAACGAGAACATGTTGTTCTTCAAATTGGTACATCTGATTCAGCAAGAGCGGCTGAAGTCGCTCATATGGTGGAAAATGATGTTGCAGGCATAGACGTTAATATGGGTTGTCCAAAGAAATTTTCGATACTTGGAGGAATGGGTGCTTCTCTTCTTCGCGAACCACAGAAAGCGACCGATATTTTACGGAAACTGATTGAAACAGTAACTATACCAATTACTTGCAAAATACGCATTTTGCCTGATCTCGAGGAAACTCTTTTACTTTGCGATATCCTTGCCTCCACTGGTATCGCAGCTATTGCTGTTCATGGTCGTACTATTGAGGAAAGACCACAACATCCTAATCGTAATCATGTTCTCAAACAAATCTCTGCTAGACTTTTGATACCAGTTATTGCCAATGGTGGATCTAAAGATATTCAAAATCATTCCGATATATTTAGGTAACGTTTTGGCGCATGTCTATCAGAAGATTTCGTTTAATTTGTTAAAACATATTTCCACAGATTTAAAAAAGAAACAGGTTGTAGTAGCGTAATGCTTGCTCGCGCCGCTGAATGGAATTGCTCAGTATTTCGTAAAGAAGGTTCTCTTCCGATGGAAAATGTTATAAAGTCGTATTTAAAGCATGCAATTAATTGCGACAATTCACCTTCTAATACAAAATATTGCATACAGAATATTCTACGGGAATTTCAGGAATCTCCTCTAGGAAGAAGATTTCTCAATGCACAAACACTGGAACAAATATGGTGAATGTTTTATCTTGTTTATTTCTTATTTGTTTTTTTTTATTTTTATTCAATGAACTTTTTCAGTCAAGTGTGGAAATTAGATGATTATTACCGATCCAAAAGTGAAGAGTTTCAGGCTAAAGGTTTATTAGGTCGTTTTCAAGTAATGCCGGGAATTCTCGATAAAGATAACAATAGTATTTCACATAAAAGAAAAATTTATGAAGAAGAAGATGTTTCTCTAATGCGCTGTGCTTTTTTGAGAAACAGTTATATAACAGATTCGGAACTGCCAAAGACTAGATTACTTAAATGGACTAAGGAAAATCGTAAGAAAATGCCAATATATAATACTCGACAGGAGAGTAAACTCTTTTGTTCCGTTGTTACTGTTGATGGCAGAAAATATGGTTCCTCTTTTTGGTAAATTATAATAAACGAAAAATAATTTTTCTCTTTTTTTTATTACATTGTATTTTTTTTTAGGGAAAAAACAAAAAATGGGCCGAACAAGGTGCTGCTCTGGTATGTCTCTATTTTTTAGGAATTATCGATGAGAAAAGTCTTACCACTTGTAACATTCTTTTATAATAATATTTACTTTATTCCTTTTATTTATTGTACAATAAAAATTTCTATTAAAATCTCTTCTAGTAAAATCTTGCTTCGTGATATTGACTGTAGGGATGCAATAGATTGATAGATGAGAATGATTTATTGGATACTGGATATATACAGTGGACAATGATTGCTGACACAACTTGAAAAATTTTGAGAAAAATCGTTTTTAATATAAATCTGATATTTCGGACAGTTTACAATTAAAACATTAAAGTTCAATCTACAATTGGGTAAATGTAGATGTTAGCGAATATAATGTTGTAAAGCATAATTTTAACTATACCGGTTGAAAAATGGCTCAACTTTATTTTTCACGGCTACAACTGTGTAAAACGTAAAAGTGATCAGAACCAATCAGAGGGTTGCGTTCAGCGGACTCGACAATTGAGTGAATACTCACTGCTATTGATGTATTCGTCCAGATCTCAAATGCTGATTAGATGATCTAAAAGAATACACCAATAACAATGAACGTTTACTCATGTTGAGTCCACTGAACGCAACCATTATGTGTCGTGAAGGCATATAATAAATTCATAAATTTGATTTCATAATATATATAATAGCAAAATGAAAATAGAATGACAGAAATAGCGCTAATAGCGTTATCTCTCTCATTCTTTACGAACACAACTTCTGTCCTATCTATTATAGTAAACAATCAATACTGTTATCGAAAGTGTATTTTGATTGTCATAATCTTACTAGAGCTGCGTTCGGAAACATCACCCGAGTGCCCCCATATATCGTTTTATCCTTATTCACCCAATGTTAGATAAGAATAAAGCCTATAGCACGATGCTTGTTTTTTTACTGAATTGCTAACTGAATAACAGCTGTCAGAGTCAGCATCGCAACTATTGGGTTGTTCAAAAAGTCATTGCGTTTTTTCCAATAGAAGGCGTTGTCCACGTTTATTTGTATGCGAGCGTGACATGAATGTCAAATGTTTACGCGTGTTTTGTTGTTGACATTCAATCTAAAAACCAAAAAAAAAGTTGACGCGATTTCGATCGAGTTTTGTGCTTACAATTGTGGTTCGAACATGGAGAATTTTGAAGAGCCTTATTCGCTATATTCTGTTTTATTACTTCAAAAAAGGGAAGAAAGCAACTGAAGCAAGGGAAAAATTGCGTCGAGTTTACGGCAGAAATGTCATCAAAAAACGCCAGTGCCAGAACTGGTTCGCCCGATTTCATGATAGTGATTTTTCAGTCAAAGACGCTCATTGCTCTGATAGGCCTTCCAAGATTGACGACGATGAAATGAAAGCATTAGTGCAAGCAAATAAACATTCAACGATTCGGAAGCTTGCTGCCGCTCTAAAAGTGTCCGCTGGAAATGTTCATGACCATTTGAAATCGCTAGGCTTCGTAAAGAAGCTCGATGTTTGGGTACCGCATGAGTTGAAAGAAATTCATCTGATGAATCGCATGAATGTCTGCGATCAATTCATCAAACGCGAAGAAAATGATCCATTCTTGAAGTGTATGGGCGACGAAAAATGGATTGTTTACAACAATGTTAGTCGAAAAAGAAGTTGGAGTAGGCGAAGTGAAGCACCGGAAAGACAAGCAAAGGATCCACCAAAAGGTAATGCTGTCATGTGGTGGGATTGGAAGGGACCAGTCTTCTATGAGCTCCTTTCAAAGAACAAAATGATTAATTCCGATGTTTACTGTGAGCAGCTGCAGAAATTAAGTGATGCCATCGCACAGAAACGTCCCGAGCTAATCAATCTTAAGGGTGTGATGTTTCACCTCGATAATGCGAGACCACACACAAGTTTGGTCACTCGGCAAAATTGTTGCAACATGGTTGGGATGTGTTACCATATCTACCGTATAGCCCAGACCTTGCACCATCAGACTTCCATCTCTTTCGTTCCTTGCAAAACTCCTTGGTAAAACGTTTGCTTCTGAAGACCTCATCAAACAGCACCTAGACAAGTTTCTCGCAGAGAAGGATGGGAAGTTTTATGAACGTGGTATTATGAAGTTGCCCGGAAGATGGCAGAAGGTCATCGAACAAAACGGTCAATATATCATTGATTAATGTTCATTACATAGGAGTACAACTTTGCTTCCGCCGTTTTTTTTCCGAAATTCGAGGCATTATTGTAAAAAACTGATTATACATTTATGATTCAAAGTATTGTCCATCGCTGGCCACTACTTTCTCCCATCTTTCGGGTAGCGTACGAATCCCACGTCGAAAAAACTGATCATCTTTTGAGGCTATCCACGAATCGATCCAATTTTTTACTTCTTCATAAGACCGGAAGTGCTGGTCAGCCAGGTCGTGTGCCATTGATCGAAACAAGTGATAGTCAGAGGGAGCAACATCTGGAGAATACGGCGGGTGGGATAGGACTTCCCATTTCAACGTTTCCAAGTATGTCTTGACCACTTTCGCAACATGGGGTCGAGCATTGTCATGCTGCAAAATCACTTTATCGTGTCTCTCGTTGTATTGCGGCCGTTTGTCTTTCAATGCTCGGCTCAAACGCATCAATTGCGTTCGCCTGTAATTGTTTCAGTCGATTTTAACAGTTCATAATACACTACGCCGAGCTGGTCCCACCAAATACAGAGCATGACCTTGGACGTCAAAATCACCGTTCTTGAAGTGTTGAAATCACTCACGACACGTTCTTTCACTAATAGCGGCCTCACCATAAGAATTTGAGAGCATTCGATGAGCCTCAGCCGCAGATTTCTTCATATTGAAGCAAAAAATTAAAACCTCTCGCAAATGACGAGAATTTGGCTCGTAAACTGACATTTTCAATCGAGAATAACTTTATGATGCAGACACAAATCGACTAATGTTTCTATGGGCTTATGTTGACAGATGCCTAAGTTTATTGTATGACGTCTATGATCTATTTATTTCGACCACCACTTACCGCTAAAGCCATCTATAAGAAAACGGCGGAAGCAAAGTTGTACACCTAATATATTAAATAAACATACCTGAAAATCAAATGAAAAAAATGCAATGACTTTTTGAACAATCCAATTATACGGTGGCAAGATTTTAATCCATCTAGCAATCCAGCAGGAAAACAAATATCGTATGCCGCAAGCGTAACATGATACACGGTGTCACTCGAATGATGTTTCGGAACGCAGCTTAATTACCACATATCTTTAGGCCAATATAAAGGCCATTTTACATTGAGATATCGCAAGTCACAAGCTTGCTTCAGCCAATCCGATGCTTCAATTTTAAAGTCGCATGATGCTTACGACGATACTACGATATAACTAAGATAGAGTAATCTTTACATGCGTCTGTTTTTTAAATATCTGTCGACGATTTTTCAAGCGTGTGTGTCAATTGGCTGCAGAACAGAGAGGTCTCGGACCTCTTTGTCATATAGCCAACAAACTTGAAAAAATTATCGCACGACAAAAAACGGACGCATGTAATATTAGCCTTATGCCTTCGACACATCAGTGCGATGTTCATGTCCCGGAGCCATTACTCGCTTGTAAATTAATATGTTGTATTATATGTATATCATTTACTGCTACTACTCCCGTAACTACTCATGTCTATGTTTATTCAATTATATATTATATATTGGGCCTAATATATAAATAAAAGGAAAATACGGACATGTTACGATCCATTTAATGCTAAAAATGCTTCGAAGCATTTTTTGGTCAATTAATAAGATTCTTTTTTCCGATTAGCCAATCAAGAGCTTCGAAACATTTTTAGCGCTAAGTAGACCGCTCTCTATAAAGCTAGCGACACATGATGCTTCTTATTGGATTGCTAGCTGGATTTGCGTGCTTGTTGCCATGTTGGCAACAATGTTGGCAGAGCTGCTGATTGTATTTGGCTATAAACGATGCGAGTTTTTGTACTGGTTGAGTAGCTGGTATTTATTTCGCATTTCACAGAACTTGACGGAATTATCTAAATATATGATAAAATATATAATAAAATAAATATATATAAAAATCTTTATATGGAACAAATTGAATAGAACAGATTTTATTGACGATTTTACATTTTCGACATTAAATTGGTTTCGCAAATTGTGAAACTTTGCTAGGCATTCGCTTTCTATAGTCCCAGGTCTAAACATTGAGACAACAGCACATATTTTCTTTAATCTTCTCACCTCGAAGATGTTTATAATCACCTCTTTATTATGGTAATTACGTGTGTTTACTGCATATAAACAGGGTTCTTCTTTGTAGGTCTCTATCAGATATAAAATTGCGTCTTTTGTCCATTTTTTCTTTTCGTTTTATTTATACGTGGACATATTTCTCTTCACTTTGGTAGAAAAACTGCTAAACACAGTGTTATGATTATCGTAATGGACTCAATATACTACAACCTAACTCATTTGTTATATAATAAAAATAACGGAATTTGTACAAATAATTTATCTATAGATAGATGATACGGTTAGAACACCTGATGCGAAAAAAATAGTTTGATCACTGCTATTTCTTTTTTCATTAGATTACGTATAAGATTATTTTACAGAAATTTTGTCTGCCCTTAACCCTAATAAGGCGATGTCTTGATTGGCTCTACAATAAAATCAAGCAAGAAAAGTCGGTTCTATCACGAAAATCCAACAGATGAGCCTGCAACGTAGCCAGCAAGCCACACAATTTCCAGCATAACAGCCAGTCGGATCGCCAGCACAATAGCAATCCAGCAAGAAAAAAAGCATTGTGTACCGCAGGCTTAAGACAAGACCACATTAATATTTTTTAGGCTGCGTGTTTGCGTACCTTGAATTAGTATTCCTAAGACCGAAATCTATAGTCTGTTCTTAGGATACCATTACATGAAGTGCAAAAATGCGAAAACGCGGAACAAAATTAATTAAACTTTATTAAATTTCCGCGTTTCCGCGCTCTCTGTTCTGCCTATTTTGATCTCCTAATATTATAATACATGCAGTAAATTTGAGCGGAACGGGGAATTACAAATTTATTAATTTTTAACAAAATTTATTGATTAAAATGCTTATACTCAATACATAAGCTGAAAGGATAAATATATTAATAAAAATTGCAACGAATTAAGTGAATACAATTTTTTTAAATAAATATTAGGTGTACAATTTTGCTTCCGCCGTTTTCTTATAGATGGCTTTAGCGATAAGTGGTGGTCGAAATAAATAGATCATAAACGTCATACAATAAACTTAGGCATCTGTCAACATAAGCCCATAGAAACATTAGTCGATTTGTGTCTGCATCATAAAGTTATTCTCGATTGAAAATGTCAGTTTACGAGCCAAATTCTCGTCATTTGCGAGAGGTTTTAATTTTTTGCTTCAATATGAAGAAATCTGCTGAGGCTCATCGAATGCTCTCAAATTCTTATGGTGAGGCCGCTATTAGTGAAAGAACGTGTCGTGAGTGGTTTCAACACTTCAAGAACGGTGATTTTGACGTCCAAGGTCATGCTCTGTATTTGGTGGGACCAGCTCGGCGTAGTGTATTATGAACTGTTAAAATCGACTGAAACAATTACAGGCGAACGCAATTGATGCGTTTGAGCCGAGCATTGAAAGACAAACGGCCGCAATACAACGAGAGACACGATAAAGTGATTTTGCAGCATGACAATGCTCGACCCCATGTTGCAAAAGTGGTCAAGACATACTTGGAAATGTTGAAATGGGATGTTTTATCGCACCCGCCGCATTCTCCAGACATTGTTCCT
>NW_012130152.1:419533-454923 GCF_000143395.1 Atta cephalotes
AGTTTTTTACAATAAAGTCTCGAATTTCGGAAAAAAACGGCGGAAGCAAAGTTGTACATCTAATACAAAAGTGTATTTGTCATTGTATCGTTCCGTTTTTCCGTGAAAATTGTTCTCCATATAATATCAGAAGATCAAAACAGACGGAACAGAACACAAACGCGGAAACGCGGAAATCTAGTATAGTTTAATTAATTTTGTTTTCCACATTTCCGCATTTTCACATTTCTGCGCTTTATGTAATGGCATCCTCAAGCAATGCCTTAATGTTAATATGGCTTTCGGATTGGTTCATGCATTAGCTTAAGACCATCTCGAATCTTGAGCAACATCTATGGATTCCGTTCCTAGTATTTTAGGATGTTATGTATTTGTGCATATAATTAATTGCGTCTGATGAGATGTTAGTCCATCAGAAAGTCGTCTATTTTTTTTCGTATATAGTATTAAATAATTTAATGCTCTACTAAATTTCAGATTTTATAAAATAGTTATGTTGTATTCTTTTTTATATCTTTAAGGGATTAGTTTACCCTGGAGGCCTCAAAGTCATACCTTACTTTAATTATTAAAAAACTACATGATACAAAAATCTTTTTATACCTATTTGTTACTTGTATTTTGATGTACAAAATGTATAAAAATTATAATTCTAAAAAACAAAATGGCACTATAGCATTTTTTGGAAGTATGTAATGAAGACTCCCGCAGTGGATAGCAGAACAGATCAAAGGCTTTAGCCAAAAATTGAAAAATTATTTTTAATCGACATTAAATTTGTTAGAGAAATACCTGGCAGAATTAAAAAATATTGAAAAATGATGCATGCGTGAAAAAAGTTCAATTTTCACGTAAAAATTCGACATAAAAATATGGATAACAAAAAAAGTATATGTATAAATATTTTATTGCAAATCTATTCATATACAGGGTATCTCTTAAGATGGATCGGAACATTGAGGGGGGAGAAGATGGATCAAAAGGAACAAAAAATTCTTCACTATTTTGAGAAACTCGCTGTAGTTTTCGAATTAGAAAAGGAAACGTCTAAGCCAATATGCGGTTAAGCCGCGCCGCGCGAATTCATAGGACGATCCACACTCGAGCGGCGACGTGCAGGGAGAGGGAAGTAGCGCTTCGTTGCCTAGCATAGCCTGGTATGGCGATTCTATGTGTTTCACCGCATCGCGCCTACATTATCCAAAAATGTTATTTTAGCTGAAATTTTTCTTATCATTATAAATCACGTTATTTAGCACGATTAAATACGTTTTAATACAATTATAGATATGTTAAGCGATGTAATTAATTAGAGCATGCATTATGCAAAGCGTATGCTGATCATCGCTATATCTTTCCGCTTACTTTATTATATAATATTTCTATTTAATTACGCTTCGAGACAGACTTCGTCGGAGCTTGTCGCGTCGTTTTATCCTATATTTAGTTGGAGTTTTATTTTTTGACATATTAATGCATGTATACTTCAAATTATAATATAAGCTCGCATAGATAGCCGCTACATTGTAAATCCAGATGTATTCTTTTTTCATGTATAATGATGCATTTGACTGAGGTTTTTTTCACATGTTTCTTGCCGTTTAACAAGTTTAATTGTACCATTAAAAACGTTCTTAAATTTTATTAAGCTTTAATGTTTATGATGAATAAAATTTAAATTTTCTTTCACTGAAAAGATTATTTATGTTACGTTAATGAGGTGTTTAAGTTTGTAGTAACTGAAAACTTAAATGTATAATTGAAAAACACTAATTGAAAATTGAGTGTTTTAGTTTATTTTCATTAAACTATCCATCAAATTTAATGCCCATGTTCATTACATTAAAAAACTCTGTAACTTACAAGGAAAGGGACTCAACCGTCTCCGATTTTAATGAGCAAACAAAAATTCCCAAGACAAAAATAAGCGACACATATTTTTTTATTGGGAGTACAAATTAATTCGATCCGTTTCCCTAAAGATGGCTTCAACTGTTATAAATGACAGTTTCATAGTGACAGTTGATTTTGACGGTTTCAGAGAGATTAAACATCTGCTAATAATCAGTTTATATCGCTTTGAGTACAAAAACCTTGATTTTTACTGTGTTTGAAATGTCGAATTTTGTGTTAACCAAGCAGCATTTGCGGGAGGTTTTGATTTTCTGCTCTAAAATTGGAAGAAAAGTGCGGTTGAAGCCCATCGAATGCTTGTCGAAATTTATGTGACACTGCTCCAACTGATAAATCATGTAGAATGATTTTGACGTTTCAAGGATGGAGATTTCAGCGTTGAAGACAAGCCTCGCTCTGGACAGTCAAAAAAATTCGAAGACAAAGAATTAGAGGCATTACTCGAAGAAGATCAGAGTCAAACGCAAGAGGAGCTTGCAGAATCATTGGGGATAATTCAACAAGCCGTTTCTGTACGATTGAGAGCCATGGGAATGATTCAAAAACAAGGAAATTGAATGCCTTATGAACTGAAACCGAGAGACGTTGAAAGGCGATTTTTCACTTGCGAACAGTTGATTCAAAGACAACAGAGAAAAGGTTTTTTGCATCGGATTGTGACTGGAAATGAGAAGTGGATAATCCTAAGAAGAAAAAATACTACGCTAAGCCCGGTCAATCGTTGCCTGGGACCAAAAAAAGATCTTGTTTACTATAAGCTGCTGAAACCTGGCGATTCCATTACGAGCGATCGGCTACAATTGATTCGTTTGAATCGTGCATTGCGAGAAAAACGGCCGGAATACAAACAAAGACATGATAAAGTTCTTCTTCATGACAACGCTCGGCCTCATGTCGCTAAAGTCGTAAAAAAATATTTGGAAACGCTCAAATGGGATGTTTTACCGCACCCACCATATTCTCTGGACATTGCTTCTTCTGATTACTAGTTGTTCCGAAGGATGCAGCACGATTTAGCAAGTCACCGGTTCACTTCTTTCGCAGAAATTGAAAATTGGCTCCAAAATTGGATCGCCTCCAAAGACGAGATCATTTTTTCGAGATGAAATTCGAAAATTATCTCAGAGATGGGAAAAAGTAGTAGGCAGCGATAGACAATACTTTAATTGATCTATTCATTTATTTTGTTTTGAAATAAATGCATTTTTGAACACAAAAAAACGGAATTAATTTGTATTTCCAATTTGTACGTCCCCATACACACTTTTAAAGGATGAACACTCCTTGGAAAAAAATTATTTTTCTCTTTTGTAGCGAATATCATTGGAAAAATCGGTGTTTCTCTTTCGAAGCGAATGTCGCTGGAACTGTAAGAGATAGAAAAAAATTTTCAGAAAATAGAATGGCGTCTATAATAAAGCAAGCGGAAAGGTATCACGACGATCAGCATACGCTTTGCGTAATGCTCTAATTAATTACATCACTTAACATATCTATACTTGTATTAAAACGTATTTAATCATGCTAAATAACGTGATTTATGATAAGAAAAATTTCAGCTAAAATAACATTTTTGGATAGTGTAGGCGCGATGTGGCGAAACACATAGGACTGCCATGCCAAGCTGTGCTAGACAATGAAGCGCTACTTGCTTCTTCCCGCGCGTCGCCGCTCGAGTGTGGGTCGTCCTACGAATTCGCGCGGCGCAACTTAATCGCATATTGGCTTAGACGTTTCCTTTTCTAATTCGAAAACTACAGCGAGTATCTCAAAATAATATAAGAATTTTTTGATCCATTCTCCACCCTCAATGTGGCTCCGACCCATCTTAAGAAACACCCTATATAAATTTTCAGCTTTTAGAAAATGTTTTTTATGATACTATTTTTTTGATGGAATCTTTGAAAATCGGCGTCAAAGATTCTAATATCTAATCTAGCATTTTGATTTTTATTCTACATACAATCAAATTAAATAGAAAAATTAACTTTTATAAAATAGTCACGATTTTTTCACGCAGCCTCCCGGAATAATAGTATTTTGAGTCACGAATTTCGTGACACTGTGTACGTTTCAGCTTCAGTTTGAATCTTCATCAGTAAAACATAAATCATAAATTTGTATGTTATAAATAAAAAAATCTACTATAATATTCGCATTTTATTTAGCAAAGTTTATGAAGTTTATTCCTTGAATATCAAGCTATAGATCCAGGATGAATAAATTCGGATTTTCATAACCAAAGTAGAGTCTAGTAAAGTAGAGTCGATACAAAAGGAAGGACGCCATTTCAGTCTTATCGGAAACGGCTAATAATTCTTGTTCTTGTTTAATAAATGACATCTGTCCTCGGAAAAATAAGGGAGTTAATACGGCCAAAAATTAGACGATAATTATTTTAAGATATATAATTAACTCAGATTTATACAGATTTCTATATTATATGTTACGTCCTATAAACGCCACGATTCTTTTTTTTCGAAAGAGTCGGCTCCATATCGCGATTACGATTGGCGTTTATGAGACTCGAATGGAATCCTTATATGACAGTCTGACAGAAAGAAGGACGATAAGCTCCGCGAAAACTCGCCAATCAACCCGGAAGAAATAATAACTAGACCCGAAAAGAGACAAGATTGCGAAAGACACATTATAAATGCACTACGACCTAAGTCACGCAATAAAAATCTAAGCTTTGTCCCAGGCTGATCAACAATTTCAAAAAAACAAGCGCGCTTAAAAAATCATAAAATGCATGGGATAACTTCCCATGGTGGCGTTATCTAAGATCGGACTCGCGACTGATAATGGTTGTCCTGTACATAAAACTAGTTATGTATAGTAACCGTCTGTTTACCTAGCCATATTTTCCGCGAGGATAACAGATCCGTCATCTGTCTGAAGCAATCTTGCCTCTTTAAAGAAAAACGTAAATCATTTCTTTTCTTCTTGAAATCCCTCTAACAATGCACTTTAGATTAATAACGGTAGAAGGCTGTAAAAATCTCGTGTGACATTGCAATTAATTATTGCATCCTAGACAAAGAGCACTACGTTCTTTTTTCGAGATATAAATAGAGGAGAGTCTCGCGGAAGCGCAGAGTGTCAGTACAAAAAAAAACCGGTACACTTTCCCCTCAATACAGTTCACGTCAGTGAAAAATCATGTAAGTTCGCGTCAGTAAACCCGTTCACGCCAGTTCGTATTCGAGTCCGATTCGCGCCAGTAACTTAATTCATGCCAGTTTTAATCTGTACTGAGTGCATTATTATTGGGATCAGTCAATCAATGCCCACTGTGACCTCCTGGCGCTCTTATGTAGACAGCGGGCTTCCTCATCATCTTCGAGCAATATCCACCCAAGGTTTTGTAAATTAAGCAACTAAACAGTAAATCGGTCTGTCATTCCATCCACTCATCTACACATCTCCCCGTAAATACACACATAAATACACACACGCGCGCCCGCCCGTACATAAAAAGAAACACAGAGTTTTCTCCTTATGTCAGAAGAAATAGGCGGAGCCGCCACCTAGCCAAAACGTGCCGCCACAACTGACCGACGACAATTATTTAGAGATCTCGTACTCGTTAATCAGCGAGCAATCACAATCAATAGACCTGATCTCTCCCTCTGATTGACCCCGCTATCTAGGAGATTCATTCTTAACTATTCCCCTCCTCTTCTTGAAGAGTTTATTCCCTCCTCCTTTAGATCAACTTCCAACTCCACCATATCTAGCAAATCCATATCGTGCCGATTAGGACTAGGATCTCTTTAAGTTTTAGTTCTCTTCCTCCAATGAAGGAGATAGACTGGTGACTGTCTATGTTCCTGGAAATCCCACTTCTTACACCGTCCTATATAAGCATCTCATCCCAATGTGCTCCTGCACCACCTTCGTCGCCTTCAATTCTCAATAACCCTATTTTCTCTTCTCCTATTCACTCCCATACATATGCACACATATAATCACAATTTTTTCTATATTTAATCCAGGTTTGTACTTACGTAAATCGCGACACACACACACACACACACACACACACACACACACACACACACACACACACACACACACACACCTTCACTACTTCATTAGCTTTTCATAAACCACTGTAATCGATTTCTTTTTTTTTCTTTATATAAACAAACTTGATTGTAAACAAACTTAATAATGATGTTTTTATTATACATATATATATATATATATATATATACAGAGTGCGTCACTAAAATCCGGATAAATCGAACAATTTCTTTAAACAAAATGTTTTTAAAAATTAAATATTACAAAAAATCCTTTTACATGGCACTTGGAGATTCCCTGTAGAGCACAATTATTCGATATATCCCCTATTAGCTTGAATGACGGTCT
This sequence comes from Atta cephalotes, assembly GCF_000143395.1. NCBI lineage: Eukaryota > Metazoa > Arthropoda > Insecta > Hymenoptera > Formicidae > Atta > Atta cephalotes. The sequence goes on from NW_012130152.1 coordinate 425,828, forward strand.
CTATTCTTGATCTGAAGCGTTTGCACGCTGTAATGTAGCGCTATCCATGCTGACGAATGCTGCCTCAATAGCGGTCCTTAATGATGTCACATTGGGATGTCGAGATTTATTTATGATCCTTGCATCTACGCTCCATATGTAGTCCAAGGGATTCAAATCTGGGCTATTGGGAGGCCAGAATGGGAGCCGAGGCGAACAACTCGACTTATCCTGGCAGCCTCAGAAAGCATCTGTCGTATCTTTAATGTGTATCGATTTGTATCGAAGGTCCTCCTCGGTAATTTGACGCATTTGTTAGCTTGCTTACACCAATAATCGATGCTAATTTTCGCAATGATTGCCTTAGTTCATCCGAAATCAGCGCTTGAGCCCTTTCAACGACTGCGAGATCCTCGCGGTGCGTTCTTTCGAATGATTCTTCCTCGCTGGAACTTTCGTTGGACTGTTCTAAAGCCGTATATTTTGCTATAATGTCATAAACGGTTGATCTCGGATATCCAAAAAACCAAATTATTTCCGTTGTTAAGCGCTCAACGTTTTCGATCACGGCTCTTCGATTACACTTAGCACTTAGTTTTAATTATCGCCATTTTGAGAATATGACTGTTCACTAGAAGTATCAGACTTTCTCGGACGCCAACAACCTCTGACAGAAACACAAGCGAAAAATTTAAATTGTGAAATTTGTCCGGATTTTGATGATGCACCCTGTATATATAAGTTCTATGTGAACCTTAATAATAATATTTTCCTTCAATAAATGTAAGTTTTATATTATAAAAATTACCAGCTTCCATTTATTTTAAATCATCACTCGCATTCCTAGCCCTCTAATACCTGAGATCGCACGAGGTCCAGTGCCGGGTCAAAAAGATTAAGACTTTGATTCAAAAAGTAGGACCGACGTTCGCACTGTCCATAAAGAGCCATAGCATTTTTTTGGAAAGTTAACCCAGGTTATTCCAAGACGAAAAGTTGCGTGCGATTCACAGCTGTTCGCCTCTGTGCGAATACTTGTGAGATTGAATTTAATCGTCCTTCCACACCTTTTCCATTCTCCTTCACTGTCTCCTTGATCAAATTCTCAAGTTTGAATGTAACATATACATTCTAAAATACTTTAGGCTTCCAGCTCATTATTTTTTTAGTTAAAATCGGGTTGGCTCTTATTGCGATGATTTGTTCAATAGAATGAACTCATTTTGTTTCCTTCCGTTAATTGTGTTATTCCGTTAATTGTGTTACTATTGACATAGCAGATTATCCGCCATCAGAAATAGTTGATATGATTGGTATTTTTTATGCCGCTAATAATAAGAGCTAGAAAAGTAGCTCAGTATTGAGATAGATATCCGGATAGACGACATCCTGATCATAAAACAATTTTGGGTTTAACAACTAGAGCGGGATTGATGAAACGCAAACATTTTAAAAAACCACTAAATAGTGACGATGCTATTATCGTAACCATACTAGGAATGGTAATAATGAATCCGCACATTAGTCAAATTAGTCGTGAATTAAATATGTTTCCTGCAACTGTATGTAGAATTGTACATGTTAATCACATTCATCTTTATCATATTACACTTAATCAAGAACTTTCTAATAATGATAAAATTCTTCGTGTCACATTCTGCAGGTAGGGGTGTAGAGAAAATTTAGTTCAATCCCACATTTTTTTCTCGCGTCATATTAAGTGACAAGTCTGCATTTGAGAGCAATGCTGAATCGGCATAATAATCATTATTATTCTGATACCAATCCACACTGGATTTGTCATGTAAACAATCAGCATCGATGGAAGATGATAATTTGTAGTATTTTAGATTATCATATTGGATCCCACTTTTTTATGGCAATGTTACAGAGAATCATACTCACGTATGATACGAGAAGTGTTGCCAAGGATGTTAGAGTTTGCTGATGAAAATATAGTTCAACGTATGTGATTGCAACAGAACGATGCACCACTACATTACACACGTCTTGTAAGGGATTTTTTTAAATTTAACTTATCATTAGAAGAGGTGTCATATAGCATGGTCTCCCAGATCACCAAATTCAATATCATCAAATTTTTCTTATGGGGCTATTTGAAAAACATTGTTTACCAGACCGCATCTACCACAGCTGAAGATCTAAAGTACATCAGAAAGACATGTAGAGATATACCAGCCAATGTTATCAGACAAACAGTCGATACATTCGAAAAACGGTTGCAACTATGTATCCAACAGAATGGTAGTACATTTGAGTATTTGCTGTAGACCAAACATAAACACTCTATTACTGACTTCGATGTGACTTTATGGAATTAATCGATCTTATCTTTATCGGCCGGATCCACCTCGGGTCTTGTCTTCATCAGTCGGATTCATCTCGGATCTTGCCTTCATCGGTCGGATCCATTTCGGATTTTGCCTTCATCGGCCGGATCCACCTCGGGTCTTATCTTCACCGACCGGATCCATCTTAGTCTCATCTCCTTTCCATGTCTCTTGAACATTATATACAGGGGAAGCAGTATCTCTGTTCGATAGTATATAGCATCAGCATCTATTCATCATATCTATCCGTGTCTCTGCATCCGTGTTTTCGAGCTGGAGAGAACGCAGCTGGCCGGTGTATACCATCGGATTTTTAAAGGAAGAGCCACGGCAATCCACCTCTTCCAGAAGACGCGTCTCCATAGCGGGTCTTCCTTCAGTTAGATGACAGGATAAGGAGGACCATTCTTGACGTCTATGGAATTGGTCCCACCGGATCCGCCTCTCAGCCGCACTACCCGTTTTCTACCTTCAAATTTTTCTAATATGGGAGGAGGAAGGCAGACCTTCCTTTGGCCATAGGAATAATGATCCGATTTCAGATCCTCGCATCCAAGTAGCCCTATCCGTGTCCCTGCCTCCGGTTTTGCGGACATACTTAGGATAAATCCGCGGAGGGAAGCAGATCCCCTTTTGCCGCCATGGTGGCCTCCTGTGTTCCTATCTCCTGTGTTCCATTTCGAGAGCCATGAAAAGATAGATCCATGTTTTGTGTGGGGCCAGGGAAAGGCCTTTTGTCTTTTGCCACATTCTACGCTACCGCGCCATAGAAGACTACTTCTGTCAAAAAAAGTTTGAGGTCCAAAAAATGGGTGAAAAAACAAGTCTTTTTGCCATCACTCTTTAAATTAAATATGTATTTCGCTGAAGAATCACCAAATATGGCTGGAACAAAATTTACAACAGCAAATCAAATGTAACGTTCTTATAAATTTACTTAAACTCTTTAGATATCTGTGCGCAAACACCACGCTGTGCCCTAATCTTTTGTTAATCTTTTATTTTTAGATTTTTGCTAAAAAAAAGTTACAGGCTTTTTAAGTGCAGTATATTGGTATTTTATCAAACAAAATTACGCTTCAAAAAATTTTTGAAAAATTTTGAAGCGTAACTTTGATAAAATACCAATATACTGCATTTAAAAAAATGACGTTTTATATAAAACCGAAAATAATAACAATTTTTAATAGTTCACGTAATTACAATTTTATTTCAACTTTTTATTATATCATTTAGTCTATAGAATAGGATTTCTTAAAAGTAATTAATGCTATTACAAGTTATTATGTATTAGGTAAATTCGATTTTTGTTATTTTAAGATATATGTCTTTAGGGTGTTGAATAAGTACTGTGGAAATATATTTTAATTTTCTTGGGGTTTTTTCACAAACATCGAATTTATAATTTCGTAAAAAAGTAATGAGTCCCATTTTTAATTGTAATAGACCAAATCGTTCACCTGTAAAATGTTATTAATAATAATGATAAAGTGATAATAATAATAAAATATTGATGATAATAATAATAAAAACTGTTATTAACGTAACAAAAATAAAATTATTATCACTGTAACAAATAAATATTCTAAAAAAAGATCTCGCTCCAATCACCTTGATCTTGACATATATACTACCTTGATCAAAAAGTTCCCGGAATTCATTCAGAAAATTCAAAATACAAATTTTATTCATCAAAAGTGATATTGTCCCCTCATCAAAGTACTCCCCATCGACTGCAATGCACTTATGTCAGAGCTTGATCCAACTCTCGAAACATTTCTAGAACTCTATTGTCGGTATATGTCGGTGATTTTTTGATCGAAAACAGAAAAAAATCACCATATCAGGTAAATTCGGTGGTTGTTGAATGGTATTCATTTCGTTCTTGGTCAAAAATTCACGGATAATGATGGCACTGTGCGACGGTGCGTTATTATGGTGCAAAATCCACGAGTTGTTTGCTCACAAATCCAAAATCGAAAATACGTGCAGAGGTAGATGTACTCAAGACGGCGTAACTTTTACAAATGTCAAGCTATAGTGATAAAATTTGGTGGGAATGTCAATGATAGATGTGGCAACCTAACCAAAAAAACAGAACTCAAATCAGCTGACTCAGAGCATCACCTGGTGGTAATTCCAGAAACTTTTTGATCAAGGTGGTATATGTTATCAAGGTCATGACCCTGAGCAACATTCAAAAAGTTTTATACTATCGCTCAGTATTTATTAAAAATTTATACACATTCATGATATATACATTTTCGACTGTCGATTTTTGTAGTGCAATTCGTATAGATCACGAGCTGATATTTACTGAAAATGGCGTGACTATCGCGTAAGTCATAATGATTACCAACAGATCTATTCTGTAACTCTTAACGCAAATTTCCTTAACATTATAACGCAGCTACGCAGCTTTTTTACCATGATGGAAGAGCTGCGCAGCAGTGTTATAAAGTCAAATTTCCAAATTTTTTTGTATCTATTTTTTCCTGACATGCAAACATGTCAGGAAAACCTTTTCCTGGCCTCAAACAGCACTGCGAATCGTTTGATTAGTTCCTTATTTAAATTTATAATTTTAGCAATTTGTTCAATTTCGGAAAAAATCTAGCTGTGTTTCCGTTTCATTTAAATTGACAATCCCGAATCCTGTTTAACAACAACGAGTATTCTGAACTTTTTCTAAAAATCTTCTTGGATCTTTTTTTTGGGCTTTTTCGTTGTTTCTTAAAAACGGAACCGTACCGATCACGTACCGATTTTTAAAATAATTTTTTAAAAGATAAATTGTATGAAGATTAGACATGCCAAAATTGTATATAGATTTATTTATATCCTTAATCAGTAATTTGTCTATTGTATTCATTTTAAGATTTCGCACTGTATAATGGACAAGTTGCACAAGATGTCTCGTTTGAAAGAGCTGTACAGCAAACTTTGTCATCAATCATTGTAAATAATATTTCATAAGTAATAGTTATATTTTGATATTGCCTCGGAACCAAATTTTTTAATTCGTCTTTCATTCTTTGGTCTCATTTTTCGAAATCTCTTTATTTTCTTGTCAAATTTAATCGAACGATAATATCGAATCGAAGAAGTTTCATTAATCTACAAAACTCCATTAGTACACAAAACTTGATTACTCAAATCGGCATGAAACTCGTCATACGAATATAGTTGTCCGATTTTGGATTTTCGTATTTCTGTTTATACATACTTTGATTCAATGTTCCATCAAAACTCCACTTACAAGTCATTTTTCATGTGTATATAAGCTTAATTTAAATTAAGAAATTTGAATACGAAAATTCGAAATCGCACAATTATATTCTTATGACGAGTTTCGTATCAATTAGTAAGCGATAATGGAAATTTGTGGATAAATGAAACTCCTTCTTTGACTCGATATTATAATTTTTAAATGAATACATTGTAAAGTTGCTTAAGGGGATGTTGAAATGGTCAAATTATCGGGATTTCGCAGATCGATATAAATCTCCGAATTTATGAACGCGCAGAATCAAAAATTCTTTTACAGGATTAAAGTAGACGCAAAATTTGGAAGTGCTGCAATAGATTTTATAATATTTAAAATCGAAAAAAAGTTAAAAACTTACATTTTTTTCAACTCGTAAAGCTGTCACCTGGCATAGATGTTTCCTTAATACAAAAATTTTATAGCTCATAGGGATTACACGATAATGCACCATTCAGCGCATGACGTGTACAAACAATACTGAGTTATAAAACTAAGATTAAAAGCTTTAAAAAAAAAAGATTTATATCGATCTGCGAATGACATGTATATGAACGCTGAGCGACGACTCGGAATGGTAAACAAATTGTATCTAGCAGTAGGCATTCGACCTTCTAAGAGATGGTGTTGCAATATGTTAGATAAAGACAGATGATGTGTTTGAGCGAAACACAACGATTAGTATAATAATATTATAATAAGTATAAGAAATAAATGAAAGATGTTACTACTATCAAATTTGGAATAGTTTTATCGGTAATACAAACTCCAGCATCTCCTTAATAACACTTAAAAAAAATTATTCAATTCTATCAATAATTGTCTGAGAAAAATCACCTACTTTTTCAGCCTTTCAAGATGGTGTACTCCCTTAAATATAACTCGATAAGTTCCGATGATTGGAAACACTAATTTTCAATTTATTCGTTTTATTATTTTAATAAACTAGCTCTATATGATCTTGATCTAGAATTGCTATCATATCTTTTTAGCATCATATCTTTCATGATTTTTTTACCTTTTTGTCGTTTTGAAATGTACTTTTTTGTGAAAATGAACTGTCAAGCATGTAAGAGCAAATTATTGTTATGTATAACATGCTCTTTTGATACACATAATTGTAATATGCATAACAGACATTAAATGGTATATAATCTTAAATATATAATCTTAAATGGAAACAAATCATACCTTTCTTGTAAAAAACTGTGTATACTATTTTTAAACAAATAGAAAAATATTTATTATAGCAAAGAATATTGTTTTATTTATTTTTATATGCATTTATTAGATTAAAATAAAGTTTTCTTTGAGAAAAGTGATTTGATTTTACTGTATCAAATTAATTTAAAAGAAATAATAACTAATGGTTATTTTACAATATGCTTTTTGTTTCCTGTTTCTTGTTTTTTTTTACTATTTTTTACACCTTGTCTTTTTGTTTCTTATTCGGTTTTTTGTTTTTTGTTTTCGGTTTATGTTGCCCGAAATAAAAGTTAATGAACTTCGAAAGAAATATATAACAAGAAATACAATTGTCGATAAAATGCGTAGGAGAAAAAAGCAAAAAACAAGAAACAGGAAACAAAGAACATATTGTAGAATTAAAGGATTAGAGAAACATGTAAATGTAATTATTGCAATCAACAATAATTAAAAACTCAGAAATTACCGGCAATAGATAAAACTTTTATGGAAATATTAGTTGCTTTCCATTTACATCGATTCTCAGATATCGATTCTTACTTGTGACATCATAATTCAATTGAATGCACGTTTCTTTTATCTTCTAACAAATAATTCAACTAAGTTTTTACCTATAATCTGCAATTTTTATCTACAATCGACAAGATCAAGTGTAGTGAGTCATAAACACTTTAAAAATGAGGTTATGAACTTGTATTGCCATGTGATAACTTTTTACCAAAGTAAGCAAGTCATTTGTGAAATACTCAGTCTCAGGCTCAATTTCTCTTGTATCTAAATAGAAAGCAACTATTGAAATTTCTATATATGTTTCAAGATCAAGGTAATATATTCGCTGATTGGAGTTTTAATATATTTATCTAACAATAATAACATCTTCAATCGTTATTAACTTACAATGTATTGTTAAACTGAAATTATTGCTTTTTATTACGTACCAATGCAATTTCTTGGGCCAAATCCGAAAGGCATGTAATGCATTGATCGTCTGAATCGAGCTACTTCATCGAATCTCTTAGGATCATAAATTTCAGGTTTGGGATATATATCTGGATCGAAATGAATACTATAGACAGGTATATGGATTACTTGACCTTTTGGGATAGTTAGTTGAGAATTTCTAAAAGTATAATCTGATGAGGCCTGTCTCGTGATTATGTCAATTACTGGATATTTTCGCATCGTTTCTGTTAATAATCATTTCAATAATCATTATAAAAATTAAACGCATCTTAAAGCGAGTTCGATTTATAATAGTAAGATTGACTTTAAAATGCAGCAGTTTACAAGATATTAATTGTTTACGATTTTCCGTGTACTTTATGTATCGCGTTCATAAACGTAATCTACAAGAACTCTGCGTGGTCTCGCGCGTTAGATGCGAGATCAGAATGTTGAAGATCCTATGAACGAAATCCTGCTTTTCCTTTTTTTCTGAAATAAGTGAAATTATTAATAAACATTAGATCAAATATTTTTATACATGTATTGAAATTATATATATATACTTCTAAAAGTTTTTAATTCAATAATTGTAAAGGAAAAATGATTTGATATGATATCGCATCGATTCGATGGAAAACTAGCACTTTATATGTAAATGAAATCTGTTTTCCTTTAAAAAAATCCGAGAAGAAATTATACTTTTGTAATGATGTCATGTTATCGATCACTGTTTTGTTTTAAATGTTTTTTTATAACTATTAGCCTAATTCTACAATGTGCTTTTTGTTTTCTATTTCTTGCTGTTTGTCTCTTGTCTTATTAACCAAAAAAATAAAACAGCAAGAAACAGAAACAAAGAGCATATTGTAGAATTAGCCTTAAGCTCTAATTCTACGAGTACAATGTGCTTTCGTTTCCTGTTTCTTACTTTTTGCTATTGTATCTTTTTACTTCTTATCCCGTTTTTCGTTTTCTGTTATTCGATAAACGTTAATGAACTTCTGAAGAAACAGAAAACACACATCAAGAAATATAATCGTTGATAAAATGATCATAAAGAAGAAAAAGGTAAAAAACAAAAAACAGGAAAAAAGAGCACATTGTAGAACAATCATTAAGCTTATTCTACAATGTGCTTTTTGTTTTCTGTTTTTTATTTTTTGCTATTTTAATTGATGATTTTGTCCCTTAATTTCTTATCCGCTTTTTTGTTTTATGTCCGAGAAAAGTTAACGAACTTCGGAAGAAATAGGAAACACGTAGCAGAGAAATACAATACATTGTCGATAAAATGGTTGCAAAGGGAGAAAAAAGCAAGAAACAGAAAACAAAGAGTACATTGCAGAATAGACTTTATCATCCAAATGTATGAAAATTTTGATAACAATTTGATGAACAAAATGAGATGATTAATTTAATTATGAGAATGATGCCAATACAATTTGGAAATAACTTCCGTTGCACGGATTAGCTCGCCGGGGTGCAAGACGGGAAACGGAACAGATTCGAATCGGAGAAAGAATACTCGTATAATCCCAGTAAACGAGAATGGATTAAAATGGATTGAAATTTTTTTTATCCGAATGCGTATTTTAAATAGCGAATACTTTTTTTTGGATCTAATTGGATTCAATTGGATTCAATTAGATTCAATCCAATTGGATACAATTGGATTGAAAAACTGTATTTTCTATTCAAAATTTTGAATTGAACAGTATTCACAATGCACACATAAAGCTAATATCATTTTTAGATTGAAAGGCATAAAAAAGGCATAATAAAGATATGCTCCATGCAATTCCTATAAATGAATTAAAATTCATTTAGGATTGAAAAGCATTCATTTTAACATTCGTGAATCAATATTTCTGAAAATCTGAATCCATTTCAATTCATTTCAATCCATTCTCGTTTGCGGAGGTATTAAGTGAAATGACAATTTATTATATCAAAGAAATGACAATACAAAATGAAATAAGTTCGGATGGTAATATAATACAAGATGAAAGGACTTTGTAGAACAATAGTCAAAGTCTCGCTACAGCGTTTGATTAATTAGAAGAAAGAATTTTACAAACTGATCAATTAAAAAACGTTTTAAAGCATTTGCAACATGGCGTTGATATACCCAATGTGATACAATGAAAGCGTTCAAATTGACAAAGCGACTCACTGAGCAAATGAATATAATTGGTTGTTACTTACAGATCCAATCAATCTAACCATATTCAATTGTTCGGTAAGCATATCTAACCGCTTTGCCGTCTTGAACTCGCCCTATAATACCGACTAGAGTGAGTGTTTCTGCGAGGCGCGAAATATAGTAAGCGTGCGGTATCGTCGCGAGGTCTGTAGATTAATGGCTCCGGCACACCAGCGCGATGTTCGTCGCGCGCGACACGCGATCCAATGAGTGTACAGTTTTACCGATGTTTTCATTCCAAAGTTATATTCTCATTGAGTATCGCGGCGCGAAAAGAAAAGTCCGACGCGAATGTGAGTAATACCACATATACCAGTACACGCTGGTATGTCACGCGATACGGTGCGTGAGCATAAATCGTGGTGAACGCGACGAGCGTGTCTAATAGCGTTTTTCATTGGAATGCATTGAGTGTACACTAGAAACTTGTCGAGTGAGATGGACACTGCCCAAATTTATGGACAGTGCAAGTTTTTTGCACGCCCAATGAAACACTCGCGATTTGATGAATGCGTTTAGTGGCGTGCCATTTTTAATTTCTCAAACGTTGACATTTTTCGATTGCAGATTACAGAAATTAATCATTTAGAAGTTATAGAAATGCCTCCGATTCAATTTAAAGTAAATAATTTTGGAAGTCCCTTCAAAAAAAAGTAGCAAAGAAGATTTTTATCATAAATTATTGAGTAAGCGTATATGTATTCCGTCAAATCGTATAATCTATAATCTACTTATAATGACTATAAAGAAAATTTGTTATGAGCTTATTAAAAAAAATCTTCACTATACGAATAATATACTACTAAATTTTTTATTACACATTTTTATTACACATTTACACATTTTTATTTGTGTGAATTAATATTTTCTTATTATGTTTTCATACGAAATTTTCGTTTATAAATAAGTATACGTAGAGCATATTTCGCATACAAATTTGTCTGATTTTTAAAAATTCAATTGATTATCAGATTGAAATTATTGATTATTAGACGTCTGAATTTTCCTAGACATATCCATTCATATATTTATGAATATCATGAAAACCACAACGTTTCTGATAATCCTAGCTATAGATTTCCAAGGACATGGGAAAATGATACAAATTGATTATGATCTCTAGATATCTCTTTGGTGAAAACGAACAGGTATTCAGTAAAGCAGCAAAAAATACTTTTTTGTATTGTTATTGTTTTTGTAATTGCATAAGTAAAAAGTACCTTAATTTATTATTGAATACTCTATTTTTTTACTAATAATAGCTATTGACAATTAAGTTTTTATAATAATTTGTTTAATAAAATATGTTGAAATAATATGTTCTTTACGTTTTATATTTTTATTTACATTTTTATTTACATTTTCCTGATGACATATGAGAAATATTAATGTATTAAGATTGTTGAAATATGAAATGTTTTTTGGAAAATATTACAAAATATAATATTTTATTATATACATATATATATATATATATATATATATATATGTATATAATAAAATAATATATATACACATACATACATACATATAGTACACACACACACACACACACACGACACGACACGACACGACACGACACGACACGACACACACACACACACACACACACACACACACACACACACACACACACAGCTTCACAGGGAGAAAGAGAGAGTGGGAAATTGCATCACATGAATGCCCACGTCCAATTAGGACCGGAGTCGCGTGACCAGTTTTCTCCAATCTTTTCCACGACTGGAGCTTTAATGCCTATGTCCAATATGAGGAGACAGGTCACGTCATGCAATTTGCATTCTCTCCCTGTGAGGTTCTCTAGAATATAGACACGATATCTCTTCACTAACATTATAGGGCATACGCGATACCCAAAAGAAGTTGAATATTGGGAGTACAAAATTAGTTCGGTCCGTTTTTTTTATATTAAAAAATGCATTTATATCAAAACAAAATGAATGAACAGACCAATTAAAGTATTGTCCATCGCTGCCTACTACTTTTTCCCATTCTCTCAGACAATTTTCGAATTCCATCTCGAAAAAATCGTCGACTCGTCTTTGGAGGCGATCCAATTTTGGAGCCAATTTTCAATTTCTGCGAAAGAAGTGAACCGGTGACTTGCTAAATCGTGCTGCATCCTTCGGAACAACTAGTAATCAGAAGAAGCAATGTTCGGAGAATACGGTGGGTGCGGTAAAACATCCCATTTGAGCGTTTCCAAATATTTTTTTACGACTTTAGCGACATGAGGCCGAGCGTTGTCATGAAGAAGAATAACTTTATCATGTCTTTGCTCGCATTCCGACCGTTTTTCTCGCAATGTGCGATTCAAACGAATCAATTGTAGCCGATACCGATCGCCCGTAATGGAATCGCCAGGTTTCAGCAACGTATAATAAACAAGATCCTTTTGGTCCACCAGGCAACGATTGACCGCTTAGCGTAGTATTTTTTCTTCTTGGAGTTGTAAAATATCCATTTCTTATCTCCAGTCATAATCCGATGCAAAAAACCTTTTCTCTGTTGTCTTTGAATCAGCTGTTCGCAAGTGAAAATCTTCTTTCAATGTCTCTCGGTTTCAGTTCATAAGACATCCAATTTCCTTGTTTTTGAAAAAATCATTCCCATGGCTCTCAATCGTACAGAAACGGCTTGTTGAGTTACCCCCAATGATTCTGCAAGCTCCTCTTGCGTTTGACTCTGATCTTCTTCGAGTAATGCCTCTAATTCTTTATCTTCGAATTTTTTTGGCTGTCCAGAGCGAGGCTTGTCTTCAACGCTGAAATCTCCATCCTTGAAACATCGAAACCATTTTCTACATGATTTATCAGTTGGAGCAGTGTCACCATAAACTTCGACAAGCATTCGATGGGGGGGGTTCAACCGCACTTTTCTTCCAATTAAAGCAGAAAATCAAAACCTCCCGCAAATGCTGCTGGGTTAACACAAAATTCGACATTTCAAACATAGTAAAAATCAAGGTTTTTGTATGAAACTCAAAGCGATATAAACTGAATATTAGCAGATGTTTAATCTCTCTAAAACCGCCAATATCAGCTGTCACTATGAATCATTCACAATAGCTGGAGCCATCTTTAGGAAAACGGACCGAACTAATTTGTACTCCCAATATATATGTTAATTTTATTTTGTGGGCTGGCGGTGGTATTTTAATGAAAATCTCATTAATACAGCTATGAACTTTTGAAAATCCTGCAATCTTCAATTTTATTAAGTTTTTATTTTGGAAATATTACGTTTTTCGTTTATAATTAAAAAATCATCATCATCACTATTTGATGACGATGAAAGAAGATCGAGTATTACTAGCATATGATTTTCATTTATATCAATTCCTGCCGCCATATTTGCATCCAATCGACACCGTCCCTCGGAGCTAGATTTTTACACGAAAGTGCGAAACTCAGCATTAGATTTACCAATGAAACAGCGCGATCTTCGTGCGCACTAAAATCCTTAATGAAACATACCGTGCCTAATGCGCATAGTGTATGCTAGTTCTCCCAATGAAAAACGCTATAAGACGTTTGCAGCGCGCTGGCGACCGACGGTTGAGAAAGCTTAGCGGAGGTCGAGAATATTCAACTTCCTGATTACTGTCGGTCGCTTGAACAGAAATGCGGATGACGGAGTTTCTCTTTTCAGCTTAATGGGAACACGCAGAGCGTGCTCAATCCCCTTGTTTTCGCCTTCTTAGTGGAAAACGATCGAAGTCGATCGGAAAGCGTATCAAGAGCTCTCAATAGAGACAAAGTACGCCTTACCCGCCTGCTCTGGACTGGCACTGGAATCGATAGTAACATAACAGATCGGAATACTGGCTACAATAGGATCTGGTTGGCACGAGGATTGTCAGGAAAAAGAGAACTGCGACGAGGAATACAATATCTTTTATAGTCGTAAAATAATGTTTTCTCGTCGGAGTTCGGCAGCGTTTGGCCATAATATATATACAGTATATACAACTTTCTGTCGATACTTTTGATGTTAGTGTTTCCCAAAATGGAGTGCGAAATAAATAAATTCCCAGTAGCGCCATCTGAATTTCTTTCTCAGTTGTTCTTTATTTTTCTTTACCGCTCTTTCTCTCTCTCTCTCTCTCTCTCTCTCTCTCTCTCTCTCTCTCTCTCTCTCTCTCTCTCTCTCTCTCTCTCTCTCATCTCTCTCTCTCTCTCTCTCTCTTTAGGTCATTTGTACATCAAAGTTTAATCTAAATGTAATAAACTAAAAGAAATAGATAATTGTAATGCACTGCAAAATAAAAAAAAATACAAAAATAAGAAGATATAAAATTATATAAATGTTGTATGATACAAATATTATAATTAACTGTAAAAATATTTTAATTAACGACTGCAGCACACGATATTTATTTTTCTGCTAAATCGCTTGCGTTTTAATAAATTATTAGAATTGCACTACACAAAACGCAGATTTTCTAGTTAAAACAAAAGCAATTCAGTTGGAAAACAAACAACGTACTTAATCGTACTAAATCGTTAAAGAGAAACAATATTTAAATGGCTCTGAAAGAGAGAACGGAAAAAAGAAGTGAGATAGAAATTTAGATGATGTTACTGGGCAACTTGCTTATTTCGCATGTTGCTAAGTTCGCGCTTCATTTTGGGAAACATAAATCAGAAGAGTTGCGCTACTGTATATACTGTGGTTCCTTACTGTGGACTTCCTTTACCCGGGCTCCCCCACGAGTATACCTTTTAGCGCTATCTCGTGGATCGGGGACTCGGCGATACTCAGTCGTGTTCGGGTTTCGCGGCCGAACACGGAGTCTTCGTTGTGAGTTGTTGTCTGTAAATTTTGTTTAAAATAATGTTGGGCGCACCGCGGCATCTAGCTTAGTGAAAAGCCAGGAACGATGCATTATCTGGGGGTGCATCGTTACAATTTTCTACAAATCAAAAAACTTTTATATGTTATGCAATTTAAAAATAGCTTTTTATTTGTTTATTGAATAAATGATGAAGTGATTCGATATTCTTCCTACAGTTGTTGGTTTAATGTAAAATTTTTACAAGTACATGTATAATTTCAATTATATAAAAATGTTTTTGTCCTATGTTTATTTATAAACTTTATTTATTTCCAAAAAAATTGTGAAAAAAAGAGAACATAATTCGATTGTGCAATCTTCAATCTTGGCCTAGTTTCCACCGAGAGTTTAATCCGGATCAGAAAGAACCAACACCAACTATAGTCGAGTATTCCCCTGTTACAATCGAACAATAGGGAAATGCTCGACTGTAATTGATTGATTCTTATTTTCCATTTTGATCCGGTTTAAATCCTCAGTGAAAACTAGGTCATTGTAACCTCGCACCGCGAGACCAGGCCGAGTTCTTGTAAATAATGTTTATGAACGCGAATATACAGAGTGATTTAAAACAACTTAAATATAAAGAAACATATTCCTGATCGAATTTCGACAATTTTCCTTTACGAAAATTTTGTCCGAAGCTTAGTTTTCAAATTACAAGAAGAAATAGTTAGCGTATCACAGAAATGATAATGGAATCGACATCGAATTGATATCGATTCCATTATCCATTTCTGACTGGGAAATCGCGTAGGAGACGGGCATAGTGACGTTCATGATTAGAACGCTTTATGCATGGCACACACTGATCGGATGCATTCACACGTTTATAAAAACACGTTTCTTGTTATTTTTCCCCTTATTATACTATTTTTTTATCTTTCACTTACTACTTTACTTAAGCTACTAAGTACTTTAAATAAGCTAATTTCATTAAATTATAAATTAAAATGATGAAATTAAAATGAATGTTGGATCCCCTTTGAGTATCGGATTGTTTGTTTTTTTAATTATATTAATAAAATTGTTAGAGAAATGTCAAAAGAGTGAAATTATACAATAATTACGTAACATAAACATTATAAAACGATTATTGACATGCAAATTATACAATTATTTCAGTATTTCAAATTCTAAGAGCGTTTCTTACAATTCGACATACTGAAATATTTGTTAGACTTAAGTGTATGTTAATAAACATTATAATATTCGTGGCACGCAATTATCTAATTTTTCACTTTTACAAAAATTTCTCTCAATTTTATTTGCATTGTCGCACTCGTGGCATTTATTACATATTTATGAGAAGTTTTATGAGAAACGCGATCGCACACTTCTTAGCATTCAAAGAATTATGATTACTCTACAATATACTTTTTTGTTTTCTGTTTTTTGCTATTTTTACATTGTCTTTTTGCTTTTTATACGATTTTTATTTTATGTCGCTCGAGATAAAACAAAAGTAGCGAACTTCGAAAGATACAGGAAACACAAAAAATATTTATCGACAAAACAGTTGCAAAGAGGAAAAAAGCAAGAAGTAAAAAGCAAGAAACAAGAAACGTAGCATGTAGAATAATTTTTGTGAATATTTAAAACAAAAATGTAACCTAAATATACTTTAAAATCTTATTAATTTACGAAAACGTTTAGTTTCGAGAAAAACGTGTTTAAAGTTTTACAATCGATTAGTTCATGCATCTGATCATATGCTACTCTATTACATATTTATTATAGTTCCGTTATGAATTTCAACATAATATTTTAGAGACATATTTTTAAGACTCTAGCATTACAAAAATGCAAAAAAAAATTGACTTTTTGAACCCATCACAGTGTCATTAGAATTAAGTAAAAATAATAACGATAGTACCATTCTTGTGTTTTATTTTTTAAAAGTTACTATTATTTTTTTAGGAAAAAAATGTTAAAATAAAAAGACTCAATGAAAATATAAAAGGTGTATCGTATTATTACTTACTTAGTAAAGATAATTTATTATACTTAGATTATACTTTTTTTACCACTTAGATTTTTTATTTGATACACTAGTTTTTTTTAAATATATATCATCTAGATTTTATCATATTTAGGTTTTATCGTTTATTTCACAATTAATTATAATGAATGAATTACCTTTACAGATTGTATCCAGATAAAACATCGTATTTATATCGTCAAGTGTTATTTCTCCATTACTTTTTATGTACATATTTCTTATTTCTTCACGAAGTCTATTTTGAATAGTATGATTTAAAGCTAATTCATACAATGTGTTACATATTGTTGTAGCAGATGTATCAAATCCAGCCAAGAAGAGCATAAATAATTCACAAACAAAACGTTGATCCGACATTTCTGCAAAGAAAAAATACAAAAGTTGTATATTAATTGTTTACTGATATCGTGTTACATATAATAATATTCAATGCATATTTTAAAATAATGCAAAAAGTTTATGATAATCTTCTAAGATAATTGCATTTATTTCAAATATGCTTTAAATAAAATTTCTGTAATATCTCAAAAATCTAGTTTTATTATCTTAAACATACAGGACTGTTATACTGACTCCTCTTATTCATATACATATTTGTATCAATTTAACTTATTATGTTAACTTATTATGTGTTCGTGAAAATTATATGACAAATTTTTCACAAGTTGATAACTATGAAATATCAAATATATAATATAATAGGCTCAAGTATAATAAATAATAATAGTATAAATAATAATAGTATAATAATAATAGTATAATAAAATTAAATAAGATTATGTTAAGAAGAGCTACAAGCCAAAATAACAAATATTTCGACTCCGATCAGGTTAAATATATCTTAGTATATAAAATGGTTGAAGTACAAAGGCAAAATAACAAAGATTATTTATTTAAAAAATTTGATGGCAAGAATAGATAACCAAAGAATAGATATTAGATATTTAGGCCATAAATTCCATTCCAAAAAAAGAAACGCTGAGTACGAGTGCAAAATGTCGCTTATAACGTCATTTAGTCATTGGTTTAATTCCTTCTAATGTAAATAGTAATTTAATTCCTTCCAACATAAATAGTAAAAAGAAAAATTGAATTCTATAAATATATAAAGGTGGACTGTATAAAATTTGAAATATATAAAAAGTCAAATAATATAAATTGGGTGGTACAGTAAAAAAAATGAATATAAATTCTATAAATATATAACTGTATGAAAGTGGATTATAAAAAAATTTTTAGAAAATATAAATAAAAACTTAATAATGATTCTTATAAATAAAAATAAAAATGGGTAATTGCAATATGTATAAGTGTAATCTGCTAATATAGTGTCAGATAGTAAAATTTAGTCCAAAGTGTAAGATTATAATATAATATGATATAAAATATAATGGAAGCAAAATTGCAATGAACCATTCGTTTTTATCAACCAGTGTATAAATGATAAGTGAAAATAAATAGGAAATGAATTAAGCTCGATGTTTGGATTCCTCACAAGTTGAGTGTTAGGAATATGATGGACCGAATTAACATTTGTGATACGCTACTGAAACGGAATGAAATTGAGCCATTTCTGAAGAGAATGATAACTGGTGATGAAAAATGGATCACCTACGACAATCCAACTAGAAAAAAATCGTGGATAAAAAAAGGAGAGAAAGCGCAAGCAATCGCAAAATCTGGATTGACGAGGAAGAAGGTGATGTTGTGTGTGGTGGGATTGGAAGGGAATCACTATAAGCTGTTATCGTCCAACAATCAAACAATTAATTCCGAACTCTACTGTGAACAACTGCAGAGATTACAACAAGCAATTGAGAGGAAGCAGCCAGAATTAATCAATAGGAGAGGTGTCGTCTTCCATCACGACAACGCTCGACCACACACATCTTTGACTCAGCAAAAATGCGAGAGCTTGGCTGGGAAGTTTTAATGCATCCACCGTATAGTTCTGACATAGCACCCTCAGACTATCATTTGTTAGGTCTCTGCAGAACTCTCTTAATGATGTAAAGCTAGCTTCAAAAGAGGCCTGTGAAACTTGAAGCAGTTTTCGATCAGAAACCACAGAAGTTCTATCGCGATGGAATTATGGCTCTGCCCTAAAAATGGCAAAATATTATAGAAAATAATGGAGCATATTTGGTTTAAATAAATTGATTTCAATACTCTAAGAAAAACACATTAATTTTACTAAAAAATCGCCACGAACTTTTTCCCATACTCAATATTAATCCGATGATAATATGCCGCCGTGTATCTCATAGTAGTGCATTGTTTTCCACTTAGTCCTTTGTTACATCTGAGTAACATATTCCTTTGACCAACGCTTCCAGAAAGATTGTTGTAACTGGGTTAATAATTGGTAACGGTTGATGCGATTCGAAGATATCTCCAGAAGTGATGCTTCCCATAGTGTGGGAACATATGGTGGGAAGGTTCACAATGGCTGAAGGAAGATCGAGTGTACTGGCTGAAATCTACAGTTCAACTACTGGTTGAAGTCCCTGAGACGCATAAGAGATACATTATCAATGATAACCGATGATTATGTTGCGTGATCACTGATAATATCGTACGTTTGATCATCTTCTTAGACATAAAGTCAAGTCTTGCTTCATAACGAAGTATATCGAGATTGGATTGCCAAATCCTAATATCTTATTGGGAGTACAAATTAGTTCGGTCCGCTTTTTTGTGCATTTATTTCAAAACAAAATGAATGAATAGATCAATTAAAGTATTGTCCATCGCTGCCTACTACTTTTTCTCATCTCTCAGGCAATTTTCGTGTTCCATCTCGAAAAAATCGTCGACTCGTCTTTGGAGGTGATCCAATTTTGGAGCCAATTTTCGATTTCTGCGAAAGAAGTGAACCGGTGACTTGCCAAATCGTGCTGCATCCTTTGGAACAACTAGTAATCAGAAGAAGCAATGTCCGGAGAATACGGTGGGTGCGGTAAAACATCCCATTTGAGAGTTTCCAAATATTTTTTTACGACTTTAGCGACATGAGGCCGAGCGTTGTCATGAAGAAGAATAACTTTATCATGTCTTTGCTCGCATTCTGACCGTTTTTCTCGCAATGTGCGACTCAAACGAATCAATTGTAGCCGATACCGATCGCCCGTAATGGAATCGCCAGGTTTCAGCAGCGTATAATAAACAAGATCCTTTTGGTCTACCAGGCAACGATTGACCACTTAGCGTAGTATTTTTTCTTCTTGGGGTTGTCGTAAAATATCCACTTCTTATCTCCAGTCATAATCCAATGCAAAAAACTTTTTCTCTGTTGTCTTTAAATCAGCTGTTCGCAAGTGAAAATCTTCTTTCAACGTCTCTCGGTTTCAGTTCATAAGACATCCAATTTCCTTGTTTTTGAATCATTCCCATGGCTCTCATTCGTACAGAAACGGCTTGTTGAGTTACTCCCAATGATTCTGCAAGCTCCTCTTGTGTTTGACTCTCATCTTCTTCGAGTAATGCCTCTAATTCTTTGTCTTCGAATTTTTTTGACTGTCCAGAGCGAAGATTGTCTTCAACGCTGAAATCTCCATCCTTGAAACGTCGAAACCATTCCCTATATGATTTATCAGTTGGAGCAGTGTCACCATAAACTTTGACAAGCGTTCGATGGGCTTCAGTCACACTTTTCTTCCAATTAAAGCAGAAAATCAAAATTTCCCGCAAATGCTGCTTGATTAACATAAAATTCGACATTTCAAAATTAGCAGATGTTTAACCTCTCTGAAACCGCCAAAATCAGTTGTCACTATGAATCATTCACAACAGCTGGAGCCATCTTTAGGGAAACGGAACTAATTTGTATTCCCAATAATATCTGCAAGTCCATAATCGTCCAAGCATCCTTCCTGATCAAATGCATTGGATACATTGGAACAAAATTTCGATAGTTAAAATCCAACACTTTTTAGAATGTCAGTTACTTGCCTTTTTGTTTGAAAAAATTTCTTGTATCGATGACTCTCTGTGATTATGTCAACATAAAAATCTTGAGTTATGATAACAGCCGAGGATGCGTTTCTTCAAAATCATAGACCGTGAAGATCGTATCGCCAGAAATGATGCTGAAGCAACCTTGTATGTAACTGTATTTAAATAGACTGTTGTTATTGGTTGGGCATCGTTCTCCACAGTATATACATTGATATGATTCTGGTTTGATCATTATTTATCGATATATCTTGACTATATCTCCAATCATTACATATGGGTGTTGTCGAAATCATATCAAAATCTCGAACAGATGATTGGATTGTTGAGCCTACTAATAAGCAGTCGTTGAGTGATCTCCCTGAGATCGTCGGGCTAGATGCATCGAATACCACTCGAAACCTTATAGACATCGATGATTCCTTTATAACAGCGTGATTTGAAAGATAATTAACCTTGAGATTTTCATGATCCCTCAACGCGGACATATGATCAAGTTGAACGTACTCATCCATGAATCTGACGTATTATTCTTGTAATTCGCGATTTCTTTGAAAGCGATGCTCCATTTTGCAATCGCTTAAGTGCACTGGCCTCGGAATCACCGAAGACGCTTGGATCTTCCCAGAAGGGCAATGCCATTTCAAATTTTCCCTGGTCAGTTCTTCTATATTCTTGAAGATTTTCTCACACTTTTCGTTTCTTCTCTGGAGAGTAGTTTAGTGTTTGACACTTCTTCAATCTGCTAAAATCTTTCAAGCTGCGATTGAAGCTCTATATTCTGAACTAATTCGCATAGAATAATGTGTAATCTTGATTCGACAGATAATCCAACTTGTTCATATATCAACCATCCTAGTTTCGTTGATTGCAGGCTTGGTTTCCAATTGGATTCTATCTGCTCCGAGAATGTTCCAATAATCAGAAGATTGTTGCCCCCAGCAGCAATTCTATGCCTCGTGACTGATGGAAAGTTGGGTCTGCTAATTCAATATTCTGGAGGTAAGCTTAGGAATTTAGTGTTAATTGATTTGGAAGGAATAAATCGTGTAATCTGATTAACCACAAGGAAGTTGACGTTCGTCTTGTATGAAGTAGTTATTGATGCTATCACCGTTCTTGTCATTCTAATTGTCTTCGTTTCAGACATAACGTTACAGACTTTACGTTCAGACATGAAACGATGACTGACTTAAATAGTATGTTTCGCCTACCGTGAGTCCTAATCGTTCACAGATATCTTTAGTAATGAAACTCGCTTGTGACCTATTATCTAACAGAGCGCATGCCCTATGGAGTTTGTCCGATTTATCACGACTGTGTATAATGTAAACTATTGCAGTGGACAGAATAATCTCAGAACTGTAGCAATTGTTATTTATCGCTTTCATGGAAACCATTGTAACTGGCGGTTTGTTAACTTGAATGCTTGAGTTGCCTGATTTACAATGTATTCGCTGAGACATTATTGGAAGAAATTGTATGTTGTAATTTCCCTTCGGATACGCTTAATTCATTTATATGAAGAAGTATGTGATGTTTCTTCGAGCAAGATTTACAAGCGCGCAATAATTACATCGTGTGTTTCGTACTCAAACAATTGTAACAAACGTTTAGCTTTTTTGCTTTATTACATCGCGATTCCACAGATAATTTTTTAAAATTTTGCAGCGTATATGCTTGCTTACAAAGAACACTCGACTGCTTCATTTGTAGTTCCATGTGAAAGAATTGAGTTATGATTCTTGCTTGTATGCATCTGATTTCTTTTTGGCGCTTTTCTGCCGAACTAATCTTTGACAGCTTTGGTTGAAGGGCTTCAAGATATTCACATCGAGTATTGAGAAATCAGTTGCCTGGTAATGGATGCTTTATCCTGAATTCCTTTAGTTCCTACTCCTTCTTGGTTATGGAATCTAGTTTGCTCGTAATTAAATAGTTAATATCTCACTTATCCGTAAGTTCCTTTAATTACCTTAGTACGCACAAATGGTTTTGAGAATTAAACAATACCTGCAATAACTTTGCCGACTCCTTGGAAATTGGAAGTAGACTGAACAGTTCTTGTACATGATGTTGAATTGTTA
This sequence comes from Atta cephalotes, assembly GCF_000143395.1. Classification (NCBI taxonomy): domain Eukaryota; kingdom Metazoa; phylum Arthropoda; class Insecta; order Hymenoptera; family Formicidae; genus Atta; species Atta cephalotes. The sequence goes on from NW_012130152.1 coordinate 448,675, forward strand.
AACGCGTGTTTTGAAATCATTTTGTTAATAACTCTAATGCAATCGCATAGTTCTCGTTAGTAACTGATATGGAATGAACTTGAGCCGTTGTGCCCGATTTATGCAGATTTCAGATAGTGAAATTTTTGCATCGAATCTAAAATAGCATTATCATCGACTAAAGCTAAGAACGTGTCATAAAATTATTGCCACTCTTCTAATTTCCGTAAAAGGCAGAGAGATTATCGACAATTTTACCATCGTCTTGTGTTTGTATTGAATTGATGTGGTTCGAATCCTCAATTTAATGGTTCAGATTCGTGTTCAGCTTATTAATCTTAAATCGCAGAAGTTTTGACCGCGCGGCAGCTTGTACAGTACAGAAAAAGACTTCTTCAAACTCCTCTCATTCGGTGATATTTGCTTCAAGGAGAATCGCATTGATCTGTATGACATGAAATTCCTGCCACAGCTCATCGTATTTTTCTAATCTGTGGTAACTTGTAGTACTAATATACCTATTTTTGTCGGTATTTTCATAGTTATCGAGAAATGTTTTAAATCTAGTCGCACGAGATTTCAATGTTGTTCGTTTCAATGCCTCTACAGCTTCCATCTACACTATCAATATATAATAATTCGCAAATACACGTAAGATACTTATTGTCCGCTAATACAAAATCGTTGTCACATTGTTAAGTGTACGCACTGATATACGAATGAGATGACACGATGGCACCAACAACAAACGATATTTGTAGCGACTTGCAGTCAGGGGACAGTTTGTCGAACTACGATGACAGAGTGATTTGCCGAGACAAGATAACAAGATGGCGACTCACCGAGACAAAATGGCACGATGTGCCCGTTGACTTGCGCCTAAATACCGTTGATTCCTTAATGGCTTAGCCTATCCTCAATTCTAGATGTAAAATGTCGACAGACATGGCTAAGGTCCATCTTTTCAGTTAGACTCGACTTGCAGTCGAGTCAACAACAGTCAACAATTCGATCAAGATAAAAACTTGCCTTGAACTCATAGGTCAGAAGTGCTTAGCTGAATTTCAGAAACTTCGCTATCTCACTTCTCAAGCTTCGGTATATTTACCGTAAATCCAGCTCGAAGGACCAAAACTTTGGGGAAGAATTTTAATACTCAATCCTTTCTTAATAACGAACTTGAGATTTATTGTTGCTCGAGATACACAAAATTGAACTGAATTGCTTCTCTCCACTTACAATGTTATCACACTCTCAAAAATTAAAAATGTTACTAACGCCGTTAACATGCGGCTAAGGCGGGCCGCATCGCAACAAAATAACTAGATCGCTAAATCGCGCGTGAGAATCATACAGCGGAATACGCGGAGCGAATACAATGCGGAGCTGTGATGTACAATGCAAGTTTGTGTATGTTCGTGTCGGTATGTATGAACGCTCGTGCACGTGCAAGTACGTGTGTGACGTCTGGCTCGGCTTCGTAGTTGACGGTTTTTGTCGCGGCATGAGTCGCGGGACGCGAGTCAAGAGTGCGACGCGACACCTGATTGATTTGCGCGATACGCAAGTACACGTCAACAAATCGCAGTTTGTTGCGATAAAGTGCGCAAGTTTTCCCCGATGTAATATAGAGAAAATCAATGCATTTTAGATACTCGATAGCCGAGAACATTCAGCAAAAACGAAGAAAACTTCACCTAATTTATCGAGGCCTGTTAGTTTAAGGAACCGACGATCGAGAACATTCAGGAGAGAAAATTCAGAAGAGGGATAAAGCACACTCTATCCTTAGAATTATGTCGGAAAGAAACGGCAAGCAAGCCGGCAGCCGAGAATGCTCGGCGTGATGGAATACCGTCACGGAAACTTTCATCGGTGCTTGCTAATCGATGGTCGAAACAGAGTACACTCTGCCTCAGATATTCCCATCGATGCAGCGATTTCTAGGATATGCCAGTCGATTACTATCTTTGCGGCGCAACAAAAATCGCGGCGTCAACATCAAGAATTACGTCACTGACGTATGAGAAGTCTTTGATTGCATTGAATGGAACTTTAGACATAGCGGAAAAACACTTTAATTTTTGCATACCGCTCAACGTGCTGTTAGGTTTTGCGAAAATTATAAATGCGTGTTATTGATTTTGATACGAGCGCGCAACTATAATTGCTTGGTGGGAAAATCTTTCGACAGATCCGCAGATTGAATTATTCAAAATACAGTACAATGGCGGATGTCTTACGTTATATTAAGCGAGATCAATAAGCTATGCTACGAGCATTGGAAAACGGTCATTATCTGAGTATGAGTTTTCGCTCTCGTATGAGTATACTCTATTACAGAGTACAACCAAACATTCATAGTCCCTCAAAACGGCGACTGAGCTTGAAAAGCCGCAATATAGGTTCTCTCTGTTCTGCAGACTGAAAGAACCGGCTGAAAGAATATCATGTCTCAAGATGCTAGCTAGATTCAACGCTTGTAATTTAAGCAACGTAAAACTTTATCTATAATTTAGAATTTTATTCTTACGATGATTTGAATTTAAAAGAAAATTAAAAAGAAATTCGGTAAAAAGAAATTCGGATGGAAGATATATCATACGTCTGCCAACAGATAAGTCAATCAGACTAGGCGACCCAGAAGGCATAGCATTGTCAAGAGATTCTTGACAATGGAGAGAAAACTCAGATTGCGAGAAGAATATCACAAATTTCTAAAGGAGTACGAAAATTTAGGGCACACTTTCTTAAAAGCAATACCAGATTCCGCAGCAAGAAGAGAGATTTTCTATCTACCGCATCAATGGTAAAGTCAACCAGCACAACGACAAAATTAAGAATCGTTTTCGATGACTCGTCAAAATCAACCACAGGAACATCTTTGAATCAAAAATTGCTAAGTGGGCCGAATCTGCAATAGAACTTGAGGAGTATCATCATCCGTTTCAAAGCACATCAATATGTGATGTCGGCATCAAAATGTTTCGGCAAATCTGGGTGTCAGCAGAGGACCGATCTTCACGGATCATTTGAAGGGAATGCCTCTACAGAGGCACTATGAATATACACTTTAAACACAGTGACATACGGTACACTTGTGCATCCTAGCGATGCGTTATCTATGGCATCCAACTATGCAACCAGAAACAGTACCCGACAAGCAACAGTAGAAGTACTGCTTCACGACTTTTATATGGACAAATAGTTACACCGTGGAATAAGCAGTTAAATTAAGAAGAGAATTGTCAGAGCTACTACAAGCAGCAGAATTTTTATTCAGGAAATGGAGAGCAAATGATGCAACAATCTTAGAGGGCCTTTCGGACATAGAAGACCTATTGATTCTGAACAACCATTGAAGACATTAGATCTGTTTTGGGATCTCACGATACAATTACAATTTTCAGTAAATTTGAGTGAAAGTGACAAAGCAAGCGTAGCATTTTATCCCAGATAGTGAGAATATATGGCCCATTAGAATTAATCCAGTTCTTATTAACGTTAAGATTACAATGCAAAACTTATGGAAGTTACAAATAGAATAGGATGATTCGGTCCCAGCATTTTCTGAGATGGTTTAATTATTATTATTCATTATTAGAGCTTAAACAGATCAAGATACAAGAAGCTTTAATCCATCTAACAGCAGTTAAATATTTACTTTATTTGGATTTGGAAATGCCTCAAAAAAGGCATATGATGCCTGCTTATATTGTGTTTATGAAACAAAGCAAAAGAAACGTAAGTCTCATCTTATATGTTCTAAGAGCCGAATAGCATCACTGAAGAGTACAACGCTACCAAAACTAGAGCTATGCGCAGGTTTATTATTGGCTAAATTAACAGCGGCAGTAATCGAAGATTCCCATAGAAGCGATTTACCTGGAATGATTCTACAATCGTACTTGATTGGATAGCAACAGAATCGTACAAACTGAAAACGTATTACGCAAATAGAGTCACACAGAAATACACTTTTTAATACCATTAACTAAATGGAATCATATGCAGACAGTACAAAATCCAGATATATCCAAAAGCACAGTCAAAGAGCTAATAACCAACGAATTATGATTGCATGGATCGCTTTGGCTTACATGTCCGCAAGAATAGCCCAGTGCATCCGTAAAATTAATTTTTGTGTTATTTCGAAAATAGAAGGTTTGCATTTCCATAATAATTACAAAAGCTTTTAATGTTTATTTTACTATTTTAAATTGATTATGTATTAATATTCGACTAAACTATTCAGGAATTGATATACTTTTACCTTAGAATCTGTTGATAAAGAAAATTATATGTTTTTATTTATTATATCTCCATAATATTCGATATGCGTTTCCTTAAACGTTTATTGGTTTTCATTTGCAAGATATGTGGAATATTCGTATTAAAAAATATAAAACGTCTATTAGTAATAGCGTAAAAGCACTAAATGCGGATGAGGCACTCCGGATCACACATTATATTTAAATATTAATGGAGAATATATTCTTGCAATATTCTCCATTAAATGATGCATATCACAAGATTCTTTAGCATTTGTTTTTGTCTTTTTCAAATGTCAGTTGTTTTTTATTTATTAGTAACAGATAAAGATAATTAAAGTATGTATCTTTAAAAACTCATTTGATGAGTATAACACCATATTGCCACTACCAGAATTGCCTTATGCTTTTATAAGAGGTAATAAATAGCATTAGATTTTATGAAAGAAATCAATATTATGCTTAATTGAAATTAAATCTAGAAAAGATAAAGCATTTGGTGAACTGATCCGCAATTAGTATATGGGCTTTAAATGTGAATAATCATTATTACTTCATTTAACTAAAATTAAAACATATAAAACGGTACCGAAATGAAATAAAGTCATTCATAATGTAATCTTTATAATCAATTTTCTATCAACTTTTTAAAGCAGGGATTTGGCATTTTACAATTACCATCTCCTTGTAAGGCATTATCATCTCGTGATTACTATAAAACAGATTTTAGATGTTTAATAAATGTAAAGAATTTTTACGTACCTACTTTTTCAGTCAATTTTTGGTTTTTCTTTAACTCCTTAAGTACATTAAAAGCATCATATTTGGAAATATTATGTTTTTTTCTGTAATTTACAATATCCGTAGCGAAACGAAAACAAAATTGCATTAATTCGGCATCAAACAAATAATAGCTAATTAAATCATATAATTTATTGTGTGTTACTTTATCTGGTAACAATTGTTTGAGTATATATTTCCATGAACCTTTATTGAATTTTTTCGCATATTTACAAATTTCAATCTCTTTATCTTGGAAAGTCTTGATTTCATAATTTAGTAAACAGACACTAGAGTAGTCAGCGGTAAGTTTCTCCGTCAGTTCGCTACAATTTATATATTTATTCCTCAATAACAGCGAATTGTCCAACCAATTTTTGAAAACCTCCGAGCGTTGTATTAATAAAGATAGCATACTTTTAAGTTTACTAGGTGTGAAAAGTGGCGATAGTTTTGCTTTTATATATTCTTCTCCTTTTTTCCAAAAAAAACGTGTCCATTATCGGTTCAGCCTGTATATAAATATTAGATAAAAATGGTAATTACATAAAAATCATGTATTAAATAAATATAATATATTAAATAAATATAAAATTCGTGTCCGATTCTAATGGATATCTTTATTGATGTTGCATACACTGGCTATACGAGATAGTTCGAAAAGTTTTCCCTTATAAATCTATTAACTTCTATAAATCTATAAATCTATTATAAATTTATTAACTTGGTAAAAAAAACATATGATGTTTGACAATTTCTTTTATTTTTTAAATAATTCCTTTTCAGATCAATACATTATTCCAACAATATTCTAATTTTTTTATACCATTCGTATAATATGATTTTCTTTAAATCTTTAAGATAAGCATTAGTTTTATCGATTATTTTAGTATTTGAATCAGATCTTTTTCCTGGGAGGAAAATCTGATTACATTTCTTTACATTTGAAGAAAGGAAAACGTCACTATCACGAATGCTAAATCTGATAAACGAAAATCAATTGGAAACGCAAATCATGCAATTTTGTGATTGCAATTGAAGAAATGCAATTAGATACATCGTCATGATGGTTGGTACATAATTAAAATAAGGAATGCATAATTTATATGAAATTTTTATATTTATGTAGCCTTATGTAGGGATTAAACTCGTTTAAAATTAAAAAAGTATATATATATATATATATATATATATATATATATATATATATATATATATA
>NW_012130152.1:455625-458933 GCF_000143395.1 Atta cephalotes
ATATATAATTTATTAGTTATACTTACTATGTAGTATATATAATAAATAATAATATATATATATATATATATATATATATATATATATATACATATATATATAGAGCTTTCGAAATAAAAATATACACACAATGATGGAATATATGAACAATGAAAGCATCAATATAGGCGCGAAAATTGGTGCGCTATTATAACAAAAATTTCAACTAATTCACATAATATATTGTACCATGTCGATACAAAAATTTCCTTGTACGTTCGGTTTGCTTCAAATCATCTTCAGCAAGTTGTGAACAATTTCGTCGATGACTTATAATAAATGTAGTTCGCAAGATAATTCTCGTCGATATCTTGACAAATAGTCCGCAATGTTGGAAAGATATTCTATGTGAGACTAGAGAATGAGCATATTCTTACTATCAGATTGAGAATTACCAAAAATTGTCTCTTCACTTTTAGGCCAAATGATTAGCTGAGGAAAATAATGTTCTAAGTAATTAGTTTGCATAATTATTAAAATATAGTGTACTTTCAACTCATCCTCCGTCTCCATAGATCACAATCACTTATTCCAAGCGTAACACGTCAATTTAATGAAAGAATAAAAAAAAAATTAATGTTTCAAAAAGAATAAAATAAAAGATTTTCATATTATTAAATGTGATATTCAGATAGAAGTTAGACATTTAAACTGTCAAATTCGTATTCTGAGAGCCACGTCCGCACATCAATACATAACTATTATAATGTCAAACTTAAAAATAATTAACAAAATAAAGTCAGATATACAAAGTCACTATTTAAATTTTTCTAAATGCTCACATGCGAGTGGTGCAAAAACTCCGTACTTGATTTAAATTATTGGTTTGCAATTTAATATTCAACATTTCAGAGATGAGTTTTGTTCAATTGTCTTTGTATGTCTAAGATTTCGACATTATCCCATTCAAATTTATGACTGTGATCCAACCCATGCTGAGTGATAACAGATTCACAAGAAATTTTTCTATTAATTGATTTTTTTTTGTTTCTTTGTCACATTATGTATTAATGATTTTAATATATCTTGAGTTGATAACATTGAAAATGAATTCAAGAGAATAATCATTTTTAAGGAAATTTGACTATTAGTTCAATATTTTTAAAATGATATTTCGGATACGACATTACGGTCTTATTTATCATGCCACATAGATTATTTCGCCTTTCTTTTATGTTAAAGGATGAAGAGAATGAAAATTAAGAAATCTGCTGGAGCACTCATTTTCAACATAAATTGAATTCTTGAATGCATTAAGTTAAAAGAATTTCATTAATCGACTTGTATGGAACCATTGCGATATCATCAACATATCTAGAAAAGTAACTCATACAAACTCCCTAACACTTTGTTCTCAAGAAATTCTAGCATCAGATCGGTCATGATGGGAAAGAACGGATAGCTCATGGGAATGCCAAATTTCTGCTGATATATATTGGGTTGTCCGAAAAGTTTGTGCCGATTTTGAAGGAAAATTGAAATGCAGAAGATTTAAATTTTAGTATACATTTATTAAATTTAAATTTTTTGCGGCACGAACTTTCCGGACAACCCAATATTATTGTCAAAAATGAAGAAGATCGAGTTCAGGATCAATTTCACCGCATTAAAATTTCTACTTCCGGAATCTTAATAGTAATAATTTTAGCGGATGTACTTCCGAAAAAGTGAACTCTCCGATTTTCTTCTCGATGGACTGATATACTATTGTATTTTGATTACGAATATAATTGTGAAAATTACCGACAAGATTACTTTCAAGGTCAAAACATTTAAAAAACGATTTTATTCACATTTTTTCACGTTTTTTTTTTAAATCGTACGCTCACTGAGCGGTCGTGCTTCTGGATGCACCTAATGACACCTAATGTTGGACAGAATGGTTGCAACATCTTTTTTTCAATGGGTTTCGGAATATTGCCTGTTCAACAAGCAATTCGTTCTTATATATCCATAAGTATAAATCAAGTGTATAGTAAACCAACTCGTGAACAAGCTGCATTTCGAAACTCACTTGAAAAAAAATGTTGCAACCGTTTTGTTCATGACTGTACATAAACAATATCTACAAAACAATATGGTCTAATACTGCCCACTCATGGTCCATTTTGCTCTTTCAATATCTTCTTCTCTTTCTGTATGTATAATTTAATTATTCTAATGTACATAGAAAATTTTATTTAGAGTCTTCCTATTCGGTTTAAATTAATGACAATCTTCACATTAAGATATCTTAATATATTAATAATAGATAAAGAAATCTTTGTATGCATAAAACACAGTCAATACGTTCATTAAAAATAATAACAACACATACATGAGATCTCTTAATATAATAAAAATATACTTTTTGCTAAACGTTTGATTGCACACATTCAACTTTAATTATATATCATATAAAACATGAAATATCATAAAACTTTAATTATATATCAAAAACATGAAATATGAAATAATAGTTCTCAGGTGAAAAAATATATAGCAATTAAGGTAGTTGGCCCAGAAATCGTCAAGGTACCGCCAAGTTCACGTATTAAAGACATATTTGCTTTCTGTTGATCAAGAGATTTGCTAATATTTTTATTGGCAATATCCAATATTTATTGGCTCTATCCAAAAAAGTATTTACAATGTGTTACATTATGAAACTTGTAAATATATGAATTCACTATTAATTAAATCGAATATATGCAGCATATTTCAGCACGAGCCTTTGCGTGATTTCGATCAAATGCTTCATTGTGAAGTTAAGAGACACTTTGACATCTGTGATTTTGGATATTGGCAACTTGCATGAGATAAATTGAGCTTCGAGTTATAAATCGAGCTCGCAGTTTTATACACTATTACAAATTATTGTTTCATACAAATTTCATAGTTTTTTTATGTGACAAGCATTGATTCATCGAAGCACATAGTTCGAGTAATCGCCATATTTGTCGATTACTGGGACTAAATGGGCCGAAAAAATTACTAAGTAACATATCTATAATTGTGTTAAAACGTATTTCATCGTGCTAAATAACGCGATTTATAATGATAAGAAATGTATAAGGAAAAGCTAAAATAACATTTTTGGATAATGTAGGCGCGATGCGGCGAAACATATATAGTAAAACCGCCATGCCAGACTGTGCTAGGCAACGAAGCGCTACTTCCCTCTTCCTGCGCGCTGCCGCCGCTCGAGTGGGTCGTCCTACGAATTCGCGCGGCGCGGCTTAATCGCAAATTGGCTTAGACATTTCCTTTTCTAATTGGAAAACTATAGC
>NW_012130152.1:458953-460228 GCF_000143395.1 Atta cephalotes
ATATATATATATATATATATATTGAGAGTACAAATAAGTTTCCGCCGTTTTTTATCAAAAATTAAGCATTTATTGTGAAAGAGCGGTAATAATGGTTTATTCAAAGTAATAGCCATCGCTAGCCTACTTTTTCCCATCTTTCTGTTAGCATGTGGATACCGCATCGGAAGAACGCTTCATCTTTTGAGGCTATCCAATCATCGATACAATTTTTGGTATCTTCATATGATGTGAAATGCTGCTCAGACATGCGTCATTGATCGGAACAAGTGATAATCGGAAGGAGCAATGTCTGGAAAATACGGCGGGTGAGGTAGAACTTCCCATTTGAGTGTTTCTAAGCAGGTTTTGACTGGCGCCGCAATATGTGGTCGAGCCTGTATCATGCAGAAGAATAATTTTGCCTGGAGTAGTAGTGAGCGCGTTTTTCCTTGAGTGCTCGGCTCAATCTCATCAATTGTGTTCGGTAGAGACCCAGTAATGGTCTCGTTCGGTTTGAGCAACTCATAATACACGACACCAAGCTGATCCCACCAAATACACAACATGAGTTTTTTTCCATGAATATTCAGCTTGGCTGTCGATGTTGAAGCATGGCCAGGTGATTCCTATGATTTCCTCTTCTTTGGATTATCGTAGTAGATCCATTTTTCATCACCAGTGACTATATGATGCAAAAATTTCATTTTCCCTTTCGTTTATGCCTAGCAAGCACACATTTCACATGTGAAAAATCGGCGTTCAACGTTTCTCGGCTTCAGTTCATATGGAATTCAATTCCTTTGTTTTTGAATCATTCCCAATGATTTCAAACGATATGAAATTGTTTGTTCACTCCTAATGTAAGTGCAAGTTCTTTTTGCGTTTGGCACGAATCTTCATCCAATAATGCTTCCAATTCCGCGTCTTCGTACACTTTCGGCCTTTTGCTACGTTCTTTGTCTTCGATGTCAAATTCACCGTTCTTAAACTTTTGAAATCACTCACGACAACTTCTCTCACTTAAGCAGCATCACCATATGCTTCTACAAGCAATCTATGAGCCTCAGCTGCAGATTTCTTCAAATTAAAGAAGTAAATCAAAAGTGCAAATCGCTTTTTCGGCTCAAAATTCGAAAATTTTCGTATAAAAAAAAATATGATGCTGATGCAAAATTGTTAATATTTCAAGGTTATGATGTTGCCGGATGTCCAATCTTACGATATGTCGTTTTACATCAAACAATTTTAATTATAGTTTATTAGTGGCGCCGTCTTTTGCAACGGCAGAAACTT
>NW_012130152.1:460248-463483 GCF_000143395.1 Atta cephalotes
GTATGTCTGTGTATGTATATATATATATATAAATATAAGATACAAAACATTTGTATTTTAATTTTATATATGTATATATATATATATATAAAATTAAAATACAAATACATAAAAAAATAAAATACATAACATGCACACACATACATAACATTTATAAATATGTATGTAAGAGTTTTCGATAAAAAAAATTTGTGATGTATGAATTGTATAATTATGTATAAATATTCATAACATATATAATTTAATGATATAATATGTCCATACATATTCATATATCTTTTTTTTCTTTTGTAAAATTACTTTTTAGAAATAATAATAATAATAATAGAAATAATAATAATAATGTGAAAATATTAAAAACACTTAAAAAGGTAATTTTCGTACTATTAATTTTAGAAAAAAATCAAATTTGAAGAAATGTGAAAAAATTACTTATGTATAATTATATATAAAATTATGCATAATTGTGTATGAGCAATTTTTTTTATATTTTTTCAAATTTATTTTTTTCTGAAACAAACAATGCAAAAATTATCCCTTTAATTATTTTTTATGTTTTCACATTACTATTATTATTTCTATTACACTAAAAAGTAATATTACAAACGAAAGAAGAAACGTATGAACATATGAACATATATACATATTTATAACTATTTATGCATGTTATGCATGTTTATACATATTTATATTCATGAAAAATTTTTTACCGGATGAACAAGAAAAAAAAGAGATATTATGTTACATTTATTGGAATAATAAATCTATGATTTATTATCACAGGATTAATGTATTGTACATAGGAGATCCTACGCGTTCAGTAATATTAAATCAATAATACTACAGCATATATCATTATTTTTAGTATTTTTGCAATCTTACGATCAGCATTATTGATAATTTAGGTATTCCATTTTAGTTTTATATACATTATTTATTGCATTGTGACGTACTATGATGGGTCCTAATAAAATGATATACTGATGCCCGAGAACTAAAATCCATCACTGTATTCTACATTAATCCACCAATATTTACTACACGATTAGTAATATTGCCAGTATTTAATACCGACAGTATTATTAATCGTGTAGAGTCACCTTCAATATAATAGCAATAAATAAGTTGATAATATGTGTGTGAATACATAATATCAAATTTGTTACTTACTTAAAAGGAAAAGAGTGAGTTAGCAAAGTTTAAATATTGAAAAATATTGTGTCACGATACCGTAATATATTCTTTACACTTAAAATTTATCCATAAAATTATTTATTTCATTTGTTTAAGAAAATAATTAGTTAATATATTTATTTGACGAAAAAACACGTGCAAATATATATGCTTTGAAACTTATAAGCTAAGTAACTTATCATATCAGGCAGCTTATCAACGTTTTTTACTATTGCGCAATTTCACTTTGTATATTTACATATTTTATCATTATTGATACATATATTACTGATAAGAATTGTTCAAATTGTTAATGATAAAGATAGTGAAATAAAATAGGTTTTTGCTTGCGAGTACTGATTTAGATAATCGATAATGTATCGCTTTTATTATCCATTAGCACAGAAAGATTGCAAAAGAATTGCAAATATATCTCATTGTAATGGTGTAATATTGCAAATAGATTGTGCAATGTATTGGGTACAAATAAGTTTCCGCCGTTTGCAAAAGACGGCGCCACTAATAAACTATAGTTAAAATTGTTTGATGTAAAACGATATCATAGACATCCGGCAACACCATAATCTTAAAATATTAGCGATTGTGTACCAGCATCATATTTTTTTTTTTGTCGAAAATGTCGAGTTTTGAGCCGAATAAGCGTCATTTGCGGGAACTTTTAATTTACTTCTTTAATTTAAAGAAATCTGCAGCTGAAGCTCATAGATAGCTTGTAGAAACATATGGTGATGCTTAAGTGAGAGAAGTTGTCGTGAGTGGTTTCAAAAGTTTAAAAACGATGAATTTGACGTCGAAGACAAAGAACGTAGCGGAAGACCGAAAGTGTACGAAGACGCGGAATTGGAAGCATTATTGGATGAAGATTCGTGCCAAACGCAAAAAGAACTTGCACTTACATTAGGAGTGACTCAACAATTTCATACCATTTGAAATCATTGGGAATTATTCAAAAGCAAGGGAATTGGGTTCCATATGAACTGAAGCCGAGAAACGTTGAACGCCGATTTTTCACATGTGAAATACTGCTTGCCAGGCATAAATAAAAGGGAAAAACGAAATTTTTGCATCGTATAGTCACTGGTGATGAAAAATGGATCTACTACGATAATCCAAAGAAGAGAAAATCATGAGGACCACCGGGCTTCAACATCGACAGCCAAGCCGAATATTCATGGAAAAAAACTCACTTGTGTATTTGGTGGGATCAGCTTGGTGTCGTGTATTATGAGTTGCTCAAATCGAACGAGACCATTACTGGGGCTCTCTACCGAACACAATTGATGAGATTGAGCCGAGCACTCAAGGAAAAACGCGTCCACTACTACTCCAGGCATGAAAATTATTCTCCTGCATAATAATGCTCAACCACATGTTGCGGCGCCGATCAAAACCTACTTAGAAACACTCAAATGGGAAGTTCTACCCCACCCGCCGTATTCTCCAGACATTGCTCCTTCCGACTACCACTTGTTCCGATCGATGACGCATGGTCTGTCTGAGCAGCACTTCACATATGAAGATACCAAAAATTGTATCGATGATTGGATAGCCTCAAAAGATGAAGCGTTCTTCCGACGCAGTATCCACATGCATCAGAAAGATGGGAAAAAGTAGTGGCTAGCGATGGCCATTACTTTGAATAAATCATTATGTATCGTTCTTTGACAATAAATGTTTAATTTTTGATAAAAAACAGCGGAAACTTATTAGTACTCGCGATATTTTTACAATGCCACAGCATCATAAGAATGTTCGCCTTCAGCAAAATTGCGCTGTAATGTCATAGCAATGTTGCAGCGCAATGTATTTGCAACTATTATTAAAAATAGTTCTTTTATTCTTACTGAATATAATTTGGAATACAATTTATAATATAAATAAAAAATTGTAGAAAAAACAAATCAATATATATTTTATATTATATGTAATTTTATATTTTACATATAATTTTATATAATTATTATATTGTATTTTACACAATTATATACAGATATATCTATCTATATATATATATATATATATATATATATATATATATATA
>NW_012130152.1:464041-475686 GCF_000143395.1 Atta cephalotes
ATATATATATATATATTAATATATATTTATTTATTTATTTATTTATTTATTTATTCTGAAGTTTACGTATATGGACATATACAGGGTGCGTCACCAAAATTTGGACAAATCGAATTTTTTTAAACAAAATGTTTTTAATGAAAAATTAAATATTACAAAAAATCCTTTTATGGCATTTGGGGGACAAGGAACTACCTGTAGAGTACAATTATTCGATAGCTTGAATGACGGCCTCTATTCTCGGTCTGAAGCATTCGTACGCATGCTGTAACGCATGTAGCGCTGTCCATGCCGACGAATGTTGCCTCAATAGCGGTTAATTGCGGTCAATAGCAGTTCTTAATGACGTCACATTGGGATGCCGAGACTTGTTTGAACTATACTCCATATGTAGTAGTCCAAGGGATTTAAATTTGGGCTGTTGAGAAGTCAAAATGGGAGTCGAGGAAAGCACCTTGGCAGATGCTCAAAGAGCATTTGTCGTATCTTTAATGTGTACGATTTGTATCGAAAATCTTCCTCAGCAATTCGACGCATTGTTGGCTCGCTTACATCAACAATCGATGCTAATTTTCGCAACGATTGCCCTAGATCATCGAAATCAGTGCTTGAGCCCTTTCAATGACTGCAGTGCGTCCTTTCGACTGACTCTTTCTCGCTGACGTACTAGAACCTTCGTGGATTGTTCTAAAGCCGTATATTTTGCATCATAAATGTCATAAACGGTTGATCTCGGGTATCCAAAGAATCGATATTTCCGTTGCTAAGCGCCCAGCGTGAAGACCTTCGATCGCGACTCTTCTTCGATTATATTATACTTCGCACTTGGTTTCAACATTGCGGTCATTTTGAGAATGATTACTAGAAGCATCAGGATTTCTCGGATGCCAATAACAATCTCTGACAGAAGCACAATATAGCGGAAAATTTAAATTGAAATTTGTCCGGATTTTGGTGACGCATCCTGTATATATAACATAAATCAATCTACAAGGATTCCTCACCATTCAAAAGAAATTTGAAGATGACAGGGCAATAGGAGCCTAGTCAGAAATGATAATGAAATCAACATCGATTCGATGTCGATTCCATTATCATTTCTGACTTGGAGTCGGATATGGTTGCGCAAATAATATACGGATATAATACAAAACTCTTTATTACAATAATGTGCTTACATGTTTTGGCTCATTTTTGAAACCCCTTCAAAGACATGAATCACCTTTATAAATACAATGTATACGTAATAACTATAACTTTTGTTATAGTGACACAAAAAAATCCGCTACACAAAAAAAATCCTGTGTCAGAATTAAACTAGATGAATGTTACAAAGAAAAGAATAATTTTTAGAATATATCAGAGATGAAATTTGGAAAACTTCAATAAATTTAATTCACAATGAAATTAAGGAAGCTCATCGCGAACATAAAACACCATATCACAAACAATAAATAAACAATTATCTGGTCAAAAACTAGTTTTTGATATATTGCCAGTAAATGTCAGATTCACGTAAGTATGTTACTTTTTAATTTTAATTAAAATTTTTTAAGTTTAAACTCTAAAGATAACTTATTATTTAATTTAATAGATAAAAAGGAAATTAGAAAACGATCGATAATCAAGATAGGAAAACTTCGTTACTACACTAGGACGACACTGATCAAAACAAGTCGACATTTATAGCTCGTCAATAATCGGAAAGATTTTGAGAAGCCCCTTCACGTCTGTCTGTAAATTGAGTCCATGCGTCTCCTGATGTATAATATTTCCGAGACCAATATTTTCTTATATTGAGATTCTTCGTCCAAAATTACAATGTTTTCCTAGTCGAATTTATGAACTTCTTGCAACCGGTGATCGGTTATGGCCAAATGGTAAATGGATTCCACCGGATGTGGTTCCGTGATTCTGGACTTCAACTGTTTGCTCATCTATCCCACATAACTCGCGTCGCAATTCTTACGAGAAACTTTATACACAACATTCGTCTTCACATCATGCAGCAGTGAATCCTTATGCACTTTAATGAGTTCTCGCAATTTATTATTATTATAAAACAATACTTTAATATATGATCGCTATTTAATCTATTTGGTAATTACATAAGGAACAGTAAACTATGAAGATCGTGCAATTTCCGTTTTTACTTTTTATGTTACTAGACCTAATAATGTTCTTCAGACGATTATTAAAAAGTATTAGTATGGGAAAAAAATTCGTGGCGTTTTTTTAATGCCATCTAACGAGAAAAACGCCACGAACTTTTTCCCATATCTAATATAATCGAAGAGCTGCGATCATCGAAGGCCTTCGCGCTCAGCAACGGAAATAATTTTCTGTTGGGTTCTTTGGATACCCGAGATCAATCGTTTATGACGTTGTGGCAAAATATACAGCTTTAGAACAGTCCAACGAAGGTTCCAGTATAACAGCGAAGAAGAGTCACTCGAAAGAATCGCTCCGCGAGGACTCTCGCAGTTGTTAAAAGGGCTCAAATGCTTTCGGATGACCCAGAGCAATCGTTGCGCGTTCTAATGAATATAGTGAAGCTATGGATGGAAACTGGCGTACTGAAGGCCATATGTTTTTTAGCAAGACATTGACTCATACGAGTCATTTGATTCAAAATTGGCTCTCAAATAACATCGATATGTTTTGGTCCAAGGAATTCTGGCTTCCCAACGGATTTAAAACCCTTGGACTATTACGTATAGAGCGTAGTTGAAAGGGTTACAAACAAGTTTCGGCATCCCAATATGATGTTATTAAGGACTGCTATTGAGGCAGCATTGGTCGGCATGGATAGCGTTATATTACAACGTGCGTGCGAACGCTTCAGACCAAGAATAGAGGCCGTCATTCAAGCTAATGGAGGATATATCGAATAATTGTGTTCAGAGATCCCCCAAATGCCATGTAAAAGGATTTTTTATAATATTTAATTTTTCATTAAAAACATTTTATTTAAAGAAATTGTTCAATTTTTCCGGATTTTGGTCCGGATTTCTATGTACCCTGTAGAAGCTAAAAGGATCTTCATTTAGAATATAAAAAAAAACTTACATTTATTCATAAAAAAAATTAAAACTAAACTTACATTACAAAGATGATCGTTCATATTTAATATTAATTGCAAAATTTTTCTAATCTTATGAATTTGGGGTGCGTGCGTACGTACGTGTACGTAGATGTATCACATTTTATTTTGTGTGTATATGTGTGGATTGGAGAGGAAGATAAGATTATTGGGAATTGGAGGCGAGGAAGGTGATGCAGGATACATTGGGACTAAATATAAAGACAACATAAAGAGTGAAATTGTCTGGGATGTACACGGTCACCATTCTATCCTCTTCGTTAGAGGGGGAGGAATAGAGTCTGAATAGGTGATCTAAGTCAATTGATATCCCAGTTAACGAGAATGAATTGAAATGAATTGAAATGGGTTCAGATTTTCAGAAATATTGATTCATGAATGTTAAAATGAATGCTTTTCAATCCTGAATGCATTTTTATTCATTTACAGGAATTGTATAGTGCATATCTCTATGCCTTTCAATCTAAAAATAATATTATATTATATTCGTAATACTTTGTATGCATTATGAACGCTGCTCAATTTAAAATTGTGAATAGGAAATACAGTTTTTCAATCTAAAAATAATATCAGTCATTTCTATGCATCGTGAATACTGCTCAATTCAAAATTCTGAATAAGAAATATATAATACAGTTTAATCCACTTGAATAAAAAAAAAGTTTTTTTTTTATTCAAGTGGATTAAAAAATGGATCACAAATGCTACTTAAATTATTCAAAATTATAAGTAGGAAATTTTTCGTTTTAATCCAACTAAGTTCAAAAAAGTTGTAACGTAAAAATAATTTAGCTATATTCTTTTGTTTCTCTTTGATAAGTAAAATGAATGATCGATGTGAACACTCGCAAACCAAGTCGAACATAGCCCGAATATTACGCTGATCGTCAGCCAAGCGATATTAGAGCAATATTATAAAAATTGCTTATATTATCTAATAGAAGACACTTTTTAATTTATACTCATATTTTTAAAGTTTTATTTTTATTTTTATTTAAGAAAATATTATCTAAAAACAAAGTGATATGTTGATCGGTGACTTTCCTTTATTTATGTGCCGTTGCATGCTTTCAACATGACGTTTTCGCGATCTTCGTAGGAAGCGCAAATTACTGACGGGTAACGACAGATGGCAGTCTCGGAAAGGCGCCAACAGAAAATTAAAAATCTATACGTATCACGGCGCTGG
This sequence comes from Atta cephalotes, assembly GCF_000143395.1. Taxonomy (NCBI): domain Eukaryota; kingdom Metazoa; phylum Arthropoda; class Insecta; order Hymenoptera; family Formicidae; genus Atta; species Atta cephalotes. Next base: position 468,334 of record NW_012130152.1, read on the forward strand.
TTGTGGGGTGAGTGACGTCACGCTCGCCACCCCCGGGAGAAAACATCCCCGATGAGAGGATGGCACTGACAGCAGCTTGCCCCCGTTCGAGCTGGACAGTGCCAGATGGTGCATGAAACTATTCCGGGTGTCACTACATCATAGAGGAAGCGAGAGTGCGCGAGGCGATTGACGTGAAGTGAGCGTCGCCGTCCTGAAGGTTGTCGCGGAGCGAGGACAGCGACAGCGAAGGTGACGGCCGGGGTGCAACAAGCGTTCGTGCCGGGCAAACATGAGCGAACCGAACCCACGGCTGGTTGCGAGGCTCGACCTGTGCGTCGCGAATCGCGCCGAGTTCGCAGGAACAGGTGAGTAGAGAATTTTATTCACGAGATTGATTCGATATCACGGAGATCAAGCTTCCTGGAGCTAAATTCGCGCCGGGAAGATGAGAGTTTTTAAAAGGACAGAAGCTGATTGCGAAGACATTGAAATTGATTTATCATCACCATCCTGTTCTCACTTTATCGCGAATGCTTTCCAGCAAGAGAGACACAGTATAACAGTGATCATTTCATTTCTATTTAATATTGACAAACAATAATAATTCAAACAAAAATAAACTGTGTTACTTGCTGGAAAATACCCTAAGTATTGTAATTCTTGTATTGTCTTAAATGTGAGAGAAAGAAAAGTAGAAGACATGTTACACACACACTTCTCGATTTCTATTGCTGCACAGGAAACTAAGAGACTTGTAACATTAAACATAAGATCTACTTATTGCGTTTCTTGAAGGTTTCTGGCTCTCCAATTGATCTCGACGAGCTGCATACGTCGCTTTGATGATAGCAGAAGAGAATGTGTGTCATGCACGCAATTTTTATCCTTGTGACGTAAGAACTTTGAATATGCATATGTACGCGAAATTACAAATTTACAGATTTTCGAGAGGATTAATGTTTGCCAGGATTAATGTTTGAGGGGCTGCAACAAGATTAACTGCGGTGCAATTTTATATATTTGAAAATTGTGAAAGATCGATGCAAAAGAGATATAAAAAATTATATCATAATTTTCGATGTGCAATTGGATTTCTCTTATACACATTTTTCTTTCAATCGCTCTAGCAGTTCCTAAGCCATCAGGCATCATTTCCCATAGTTTCGTAATATTATTTAACTCTCCGTGAGTCAACATTTTTTTCACTGCTTTCTTAATCCAATTGGTGCCTGATTGTGTTTTTCAAAGTGTCTTTGGATTATAATAAAATCTGAAAAAATTTCAATGATCCAAAATTTTTTACTTTTTTTGTGTATATCTAAATTTGAGATAAAATAATTTAATAACTTAAATAAGACAGATCAAAATTAGAGCCAAAAATAATTAAAAATTAAAAATTCGACTGAGTCTGAGTCAAAGCTCCGATTGTACTACGGAAGATTAATGTATCAAGTAGAATTTTTTCATATTTAAAAATTTTCAAGATAGAAAATTTATGTCATTAAATATGACGGTATGATACGTTTCATTTTTCAAAACTTAAGAATGCCGTAAGGGATTTTATGTCCCGCATACTCTTTTCATCCACTTATCATTCTATATTAATTATGCTCTTATTAACATCATTTAGACATAGCTGCTATATTAGTTGCGAAAGACAAATTATTGCATGGTTTACATCGAAAATCGTGTTCAATAAATCATTAGCTGTCTCAACGATTTACTTAATTTTTTTACAATTATGAAACCAATATTACATATATATGCCAAAATCGCTGCTTGCATGAAATTTTACTCGAGCTTTGCATAGTAATTGTGTGTTAGCCATGTCCTTTTTCTGAGAATTATTTGAAGAAGAAATAATTTAATTTGTCTGAGAAACGAATTAAATTATGTTTAAACTTGATACATTTCTATGGATAGCGATTATGCGCATATTGATCAAGACAAAGGGTAGGATATTTTAAAACGAAATATAGAGTGCAATTATAAATATGGAATGGAACGAAATATAGAGTGCAATTATAAAGAAGAGTATTAGCTTCAGACCTAATGTTTAAATTTTTATAATTCCATGTAATTAAAATTTCTGAATATATAATTTAACGCTTCCTATTGTGATTTCTTACAATATAAAAAGATTGAAATGAATTCATATCGTTATCGTATCATATTAAAAAGATTTCTATAATTTTCTATTCTTATTACTGTTCTATATTACATAATTGTGTCTCGATTATAATCTTAAAATGACGCGTAATGTTCAATGATACGTTATTTTAAATATGTGCTTGAATATTCTTAAAGTTATCCGTAACGTAATCCTAAAATATTGTCCTAAAGTATTGTATTTATATATTAAAGTAAACTATACATTTATCGTTCATTAATCGCTCATTTATTGTTGCTAAGATGTACGTCGGAAAGCAAAGGACATGGCACACCTGTAGATACGAAATGCCGGACTAGCACGAGAAGCGAGCGGCCGACCAGTAGAGGCAAGCGAGAAGCAGAGCAAAGTAGTGACAAGGGAGTAGAGAATAAATACGTAGAGTGAGGGAGAAAAAGTGAACGATAGAGAAAAAAGAACAGCATCCCATCGTTAAAAATTTGCGTGGCGCAAAATTAGCAGAGAGAATGAGTCACGCTCAACAGCATGTGCTTGCGAGCGCGATAGTCCTCGCGATGTTAGTGGTATTCTGCATCCACGTCTTCCTGTTTCCCATGTACACATCGACCCCGCCGGCACGTCACATGAAGATCTCCGCGTATGAGCAAGCACTCTGTCGCACGAACTTGAAGAACAACATCCGTATATCGGCGTCAGAATTGCGCAACAATCCTTGTCCCAAATATGGCATAGTCTCGGCGATGCAAGGTGGTAGACTGGGTAACCAGATCTGGGAGTACGCTTCTGTGTGGGCAACCGCCCGGAGAACCGGCCTAGAGCCATTCATGCCGCGTTGCATACTTAAGACTCTGGAAGAGCACTTTGAAAATCTCAGTATCCCGCCACTCAGCTACATCGGTAGATGTACTCTAGACGTTGGCCAGATAGTTAATTCACTCAGTCAGTGGAACAGTACCGAGCAAAACATCATAATACCTAGGTATTTTTACCTCAGTATTTTTAGAGATTTCACAGCACAAACTACTGTGAAATAAATATGTAAATAAAATTATGCAAAATAAACAATAAGTTTCTCTTAATCTTTTTAAAAATATAAAATTTTATTTAAATATAATTTAAATAAAAATTAATTTTTTTTTCAGGCATGCGGCTTATTGGTCTTTGATACTAGTCTGGCTAGATGACGTACGACGAGAATTTACATTCAAACCGAGTCTAAGGCTCTACGCAGAGAAAGTATTAAAACGCGTGGCAGAAAAATTCAACTTGTTCTCGCCAACCTACGTCAGCGTACACGTACGCAGAACCGACTACGTAGATTACCTTTGGCAAAAGTTGAAAACGCGGCCAGCGCCGGTAAGTTACTATTTGTCGGCGATGGATTACTTCGCTGGCAAGTACAGCAACGTGATCTTCGTAATAACGAGTGATAATATCGCTTGGTGCAAGTATAACTTGCGCAGCAAACGTCACCGAATCAGCTTTGTATCAGAAAATGATGGCAAAGGCCCGGGGAAAGATCTGGCGGTTTTGTCCGCGTGCAATCATAGCATAATAGATTATGGTACTTATGGCTCCTTTGGAGCTATTTTGGCCGCCGGCGAAACCGTAGTTTATAACGTAACAACATACTTTTCTACGTTGATTGCTGACGTTCTACCAAATTGGAGGATAATGAGTTAAACGAAAAAAATCAAATAATCCGTAAAGCAAACAGAACACATTTATGTTACATCGTATGCGCACATTTTTTGTAATACATAATCTTTTCGAAAGGCGATAAATTATTTCTTGGAAACTTTTAATTAATTTACAAGTTTCTGTAAACTTACGATTCCTTTTCAATACCAGTAAAGTACAAAATTTGCAATTCAGTGTTTAAATTAATTAACAATTCTTATCAGACCGCAGACCAAGTGTGTACAAGCTACACAGATAATCATTGTATATTTACATCTGCTAACTATGCAAATATGGTAATTTTGAACTACTTGAAAGTGTACCTTGCCTTTCTCCTATCTAGATAATATATATGCTCATATATTTTCCCTTTATTTATCATACAAATGCGTAAATATCTCGCTAGTAGTAAAATTAAATGAAAGTGTGTTGCTACATCACATCAAATTTTATATATATAAATGCATCATACTGCTTAACTATATGAAGCATATATTATGCTTTCATTTAAATTTAATGTGCGCACAACAAGTTAGAAATTGATGCACTTATAAATGTAGCGAGCGAATTTTTCAAGGAACTCGAGGAAAAGATTTACAATGGAACAATGGACCACTAATATCTAAAATTAAAACAGAGGCTTATTTTTTCTACGACTCTGATACATACTTGACACGGCCGTAAAAATTTAATAAAAAAGAAAAAAGCGTAGATCGGAGTTCTTTCCAGATAAGGTGGTAACCAAACGAGCCTAATTCAAAGAAAAAAAATACGCGTACAGATAAATTCTAAATTTTGCAGTGCTCAGAATTATATCCGATTAATCTCTTAGCATTTCACGTAATCTTTTCCGAAATCTGGATTTTTTATATATTATTTCATAATTTCATAATTTGTGTAATTTTCTATGTAGAGCCTAGTTGTGGGGTTTCAAATTTGATTGATTACACGTTTCAATGTGCATTTCATATCGTAGTAAGCGTGTAACATACACTTCACAGACACGAAACCGACATATTGACAAAACCATCTATAAATCTTATAATGTACAATGATTTCAACTGTGATTCTATTTCTTATTGTGCCAAAATTCTTAATATACACATAAGCATATATATAAATATATATGTATAATATATATATATATACACATCTATATATGTATTATAAAATTATATCTATACAAAGTGTTGTATAATATTTACAAATCTGTGAGCAAATGATAAATTATTTCTTCACTTAACCGTAAAGTATTATAAAATGGAAAAGTTTACAGACTATTACTATTATTGCGTGAGAAACGAATGGGGAAATATTTTACACAAAGCCAGTGAAATTTATTAACCATGTGACCTGATGTATTTGACTTACAGTGTTTTACAAGTTAGACTATAGTCAGTGTCTAATATCTATATGTTAATATCTATATATGAATGTTTTCAATGTATTTGTGCCTGCCAGTTGTTGAATATTTAACAAGATGTTGGAGCATAAAATGGAGTTATGCAATTAGTAATAGAAATGAAAATATATAAGCTGAATATATACGATTTCAGATTTTTCATTGCCAACATTAACTGCGACAAGAAATATGATTAGAAGCAAAAGCATAAATATGTTGAATAATTACTGAGGCTATACAACTTCCAGGCATAATACGATCTACTCTGTACATTCTCTGTGATAATTTTATGTAATTTTTGAAAATATAACGCATAAGCTAAAGTGTATTTGTTTTACAGAATAAAAATACTCTGTGTCAAAAAATTCTGTACATATATCGATCTTGCTCAAAAATAACATTTCAAGTTTTTCCAAGTTCATCGCTAGGTGTATTAAATGCGCGTATTATCAAATATCCTATACAGTACTAAATACATATCAAATTGTACGGCTTACTAAAAACTTATTATCTCTCTTTCACTAAAATCTATAAAAAATAATGATAAAACACTTGTCACAATTTTCTTAGACAAGACAATATAAAATTTTCATAAAATCGATTATATATAAATATTTTTAAAATGTATTACTGATTTGCGGTAACGAGACCAGCTGGACCTAAACCCAATTTCGCACCATTTATCTTCATTCTCAAAGGTTGAAACCCAAGTTCAGTTTTGGGAATTCCATATTCTTGCAATTTACTCTCATAAACTGCTAACAAATCGTCATGTGCTTTACATACTTTTGCTAATTCATATTGTAGGTCTTGTATTGCAGTATTTTTTCTATTGAGCATATCCTACAAAGAAATGTTGCATTATTATCATATTCGTATTTAATTCACATAATTGTGATAAGATTGTATTTAATGTGTACCTCTAATTTTTTATTCATATTAACCACTGCCGCAGGATCTAATTGAGCAGCAGCTAACACTTCGCTAATCTGCGCTTCACGTTGCTCTAGCAAATCCGATAACTTTTCTAATTTTTTTTCTAAGAGTACATTCTTTAAACCCGTTTTTTGTTGCAGCTCAAATATAGCCGACACAAATCTAGAATGTAACTCGTCTCTTTCGGATTGGCACTAAATAAAATATATTAGAAATATTTTATAAAAAATAGTATATGTATGTTTCGAAAATGTTATATGTATTGTTTAAATATTTTACTTTTTCAAAACGCAGCTCGAGAACTTCATTTTCCCATTTTAAATTTTCTAAATCCTTCATCACTACGGATAATCTTCGTTTTGTGTTCTGTAATAATTATTAATTCAGTTTTTCATAGCGCTATTATATAATGATATGTTTTAAATACCAACAACTAAGCATTGCTTGTCTTTCTCATAATTTGCAAGTTGACGATTAAGTTCGGTAATCGTTTCCTGCAAAGCTTTCAAGTCAGTCAAATATTTTTTATTTTCTGTTGTTAATTCTCGTACTTGTTTCTTCATACGTTCTTCATTGTTTTTCATCATTTCCATTTGTTCCTATTAAAACATAATCTACGTTAATTGAAAAATTATCGATTCTTATTTTCCGTGACTCTATAATTGTAAAATTTATAATATAAAGTTCACCTTTATACTCTTAATTAACGATAAATTATTCAGAGTGATATCATTGTAATAATTTTTCATTTCGGTAAATGCATTCTCGTGATTCTTTATCAGATTCGCAATTTGCGCATTCTTCCTCTCCTCTACTTCAGTTATCTCCATACGATGTTTCAATATTAAGGACTCATATTGACTTGTTAATTTTTGTTCGTACTTTTGCTCCAATTCTATTGCTTCAGATTCAAATTTTTTTATCATATTGTTTATTTCCTCTGAATTATGCTGCATTTCGTATGTATAAAAATGAGTGATTTTTTCTCAATTACAATTTAATAAATACATACATATAAAAGAAGATAGAGAAAGAGGGAGAAGAGGGAGGGGGAGAGAGAGAGGAGGAGAGAGAGAGAGAGAGAGAGAGAGAGAGAGAGAGAGAGAGAGAGAGAGTAGTAGTACGTTACGTTAACTTAACTTAAGTTTAAGTACGTACGTACGTTAACTTTACGTTACGTACGTACGTACCGTACCTTACTTCTTCGTCTTCTTTACGTTTA